>NC_084985.1:18230934-18480934 GCF_963691925.1 Scomber scombrus
GCACAACATGTTTAGAGGTGAAGCTGCTAATGCCGAGCCTACAATCCACATCTAAAAAAAAACAAAAACAATGAGCTTGTTTAAATTAAATTAAAATGCTGGCCCATGCACTACTTTCACATACATTGCTGCAAAATGACAATTTCTTGATTTTTGAACATTTGGTTTTGTGGCCCTTTCCTTTTAGTTTTCAATTTTCTTCAATTAACTTCATTTAAAAAAAATAATCTCAACTATAATTATTAAATCACGAAATTTGACTCATTTTAGAAACATTCAAGGTTGAACAAACGAAGTATGGCAAAATCTATTTTTCCCACACAATAATGATTAAAAGGCAACGTTCAAGGTCCCAAACCCAGAATCGCCATTATGATGCAAAAATTAGATGTCAACGATAAGAAAGTTCGAAACATGAAGCTGAATGAGAAATGTTGATTGCTGTCTGGCCTCTTTTTGGTGATTTTTACGATGGATTAAGGTCATAAGTCATCTGTTAATCGCCCCTTCAGTCTCTTTGATTGAGTGAGCCCTCAGGTGAGGCATAATGCATTTTCAAGGGCAATGATGACAATAATTGGCTACCTTCACTTCACCAAAATGGACAAAGTCCTAAAATCTGCCCACTTGAAACTGACTGTTAAGAGCAAATGAAAATAAAGGCTCTGAGGGCTTTCAGGCACAAATTAATAACTATGATATTATGGCTATACACATGATCTCCTGGCCAAATCATTGAGCTGATCTGTGATCTGTTAACTCAGAGAACCCTGGACTGTCCTGCAAATTGTTTCACAGCAGTTTATATGATTATGCTGGAAAGCCGATATGTTAATTGTCGAGGCCCAAATTACGTTCATAGTTGAGACCTAGTTGATTCATAAATGCAGCCTTTTTAATTTCAATAATGAAATATATGCATTATGCTGCAGGTCACAATATCTGAAAGAACATTAAACTGAGATTTTGTATATTTATTTCCATTGTTAATTTTAAGTTATTTTTAAGATTTAAAGGATTATCATTTCATCATCATTTTGTAGCTCCTGTTCACTGTTCTAGGCCTTTTAAGGGACTAGAACAGTAAACAGTAATGCCTAGCTTAAGGGAAGGGATTAATAAAAATAATGATAATAATACGTTTAATACACTTAACTGCTGTGAGATATTTTGAGGTAATTTTCTTATTTTTGATGTTTTAAAAACATAAATTATTTCAATAAAGATAGCCCAAAAGCTGTATCCTTGTAAACAAAACAAATTCTAGCTTCAATAAATCTGTTAACTGTGTGGTGTTTTGTTTTCTTGAAGGAGATATTTTTTGGAAACAGATCATTAGTCTGGTCCTTCCACTTTCACCAGTTAAGACATTCGTCACATTTAAAGATCAACATCTCCTCCTTGGATACAAAATGACCACGAATGAATGTCAAGACTTGAGCAGTTGAACTCTTTTGGCAGGTGCAGCTGCATATTTTTACTCAAACTTTCCGTGAACAAGACAGTGAATTAAGAAGGCAGAGCATATGACCAAACCAAAACCTAACCTGATCTGAATGCAGTTTCAGGCAGGAGTGTTTCATGCTGCACACAAAGGTCTACAGCTGTATCACCTGACAAGACTCCTGCAATCCGCATCTCATGAGAACCCGAGCAGCATCTGAGAGCAAGACGTACCTGTCCGCCACACTATGTTTCACCAGGTGTGACTCCCTTTCTCTTCACTTTTCTTCCACTTCACTTCACACTGTGCTCTTAGATTTCAGGCTCTTTTATTTTGCGGTCAGTGTTGGCTATTGTGTGCACTGCTTCCTCCAGTGAGGCATTCATTCCTATATGTGAGTCTCCTGTTTGAGCACACACTATTTGTTTTTTTTGTGTATGGGTGGGTGTGAGAGGTGGGGGTTGGGGGGGCAGTGCTTTCCTCTGAGAGATGTATCTAAAAGATATTCCCACCAACAGTTTTTCAACAGTGATTTTTACACTTACTGCATGGTTAAATCCTCAACAAGACAAACCTTTAATGATATAGCAGTCTATGTTTTCTGCCTTTCTGCTTTATGCTCTTTCTTTGTGTTTTTTTTAACAGATTAAGATCCATCTCAGGTCTAAATGAGATTTTAATTGCTAAATATCTGATAAATGCATGTATTCCAAATTTTAAGACTCACAACTAGAATTTCTCCTTCAAACATTATTCTGCAGGCCTGTGTGCACATCAGCCCATGTGGCCCATTTAAAGCATTTGACTTGTGTGGTGTAAACAGTTGCAGGACTAAGAAACACTTCAATGTTACATGAATTCTGAAACACAGAAATATGTTAGGTTTCATTTCTCTCTTGGTTCTTCAGTGAAAACATCCTTTAAATCCATCGCATTTGTAATCGAGATTAGTATTAGTTTGCCTCACAAGAATATCACACCTCATTAAGAAAGCAGCCATGGTTAATTATCATTAATTACCAAAACGAAAAACAAGAGAGAATATTCCTGTCATGTCCCTGTAATAACGTCGCCAATGTTAACAGCATATTATTATGCTCCTGTTAAAGACTGACATAGTTGGGCTGGGGACATTTAGTATCCTTCCGCAATTTATTATATCCTCTCTTAAGGGTTCACGTTAATCTAGTGAGCCCGGTGTCATTTCGGGGGGATCCACTCAGCGTGTGGCGCGCACTGGAGGCGCGCTCAGAGTCTGTGGAGGATTTAAAGCCACCTGCCTGCTCGGACAGTGCAGACAGTAACCCCTCATGTGCTGACGGTGGCCTCCACACAGGATCTGTCTGTCTGCCTGATCAATAAACTGAACGAAAAATGATTGCTATGGGCCAAACAATAGTCCTGTGTGGATTTACTACTTATTATTTAATGAAATGATTTTAAATGCGTTTTAAAGTGCTATCTGGCATATGCTTAAAAAAAAAAAGCATTTCGAAATTATTCATTTAAAAAAAAAAAAATTCTACATATAAAACATGTTGGTGTTTATGTGAATGTTTTAAAGAATAGCTGCAGTATAATAGCTAATATAGCTACAATATTTAAACACTTTAAAATAAATGTAATAATGATGATTATAAGCAACAACAGCAAAACCAATATAATAATAATAATATACATTCAAAACAAAGACCGTGCAATATGAATTATGTAGCATAGGCCTCTGTTCATTAATTATCATTATATCAGCTATGTGTGATCATCGCTCAACATCTTTACACTTTAAGGTTATAACAGGCTTTCTAAATTCTGATCAATTGTGACTCATGTTTTAATATTCCACATTTTTCCCCACTGTGACAGGTCACTGTTAATTTGTGCGTGATGGTTAAACATTTCAGGAGTTTGCTAAATGCCCCTTGTTGTCAAGTATTCTTTCTTAATTTCTTTCTCTTTTTTGCTTCTCTGACACGACAGATGAAAAGGCGCTCTAATTATTCCAGGAGGTTGGGAAATAAATGATTGTCTTTGAAGTAGGCCCGGGCCTTGGACTACATTAGAAGCCCAGCATGTGATTTGCAACTGTTGAAGTAAAACCCTGACTCTGCTGCAGGAAAGAGAGAGAGAAAAAAATAGAAAAATGAGGAGGGTGGATTCTCGGCAAAAGAAAATGGTATCTTTGTTTGCTCCCCTTTGTTTACCAGGGGATTCTTTCTCATTTCCCCCCCTTTTTTTCTTCATTTTTACTAATTCATTTCAATGGCTTTCAAACTGGAAAATGGAAATGTTGCTCCTGCCCTCTATTTCGGCGGCAGCGTCCTGGCAACAGAGCAATTTTCTATCATCAGGGATAAACGGCATCGAACAGTACATTCTGATAAAAAAAGAGCCCATGATTGCTGGCCTTCCTGTCTGTCATCTACCGACCAAATCCTCTCCTTCAAGACCGACCACTGTGCTGTCAGACCTAATAATGTCGCGTATTAAGTCGAGAGAGGAAAAAAGGGGGCCAGTACACGCCACACAGTCTTATTTGTCACCAACATAAAATTCAGATAAACTTTTTTGGATATAGCTCCTTTGGTTATGGACTAGGTATTCTGTATCATAGCTGTTTTCACCAGGTCATATAGACTGTAGCCATTTTCAGAGCATAACCAATATTCTGTCATTCATAATCTGGCTTTAGAGGACAACAAATACGCGTTAAATCCCTCATTTCTTCCTTCTTAGCTATTTTTTTTGTCATTGGTGTGGGATAATATGGTCAGAAAGGTAAGATCACTGCACGTTTTATACACATGTTTGCTCATCAGTTGAGTGCTTACTTGCACTACACGCATTGACTACATTTCACGCTTATTGGCCTTTTCTTTTCACCATTTCTGCAACGGAAGAGGAAGAACAAAAGCTAGGTATATGACTATAACACAGGAAAGTGAGCGATGCAAACACTCTGGTGGACTTTACACAAGCAGTGAGAGAAGGCGACAAGAGAAACAAGCAGTCTTAATTAGGACACGGGCCCTGAGTGGGACCTGCGCAGCTTCAGCCTTGCCAAATTAAATCCATTAGGCTGTGAGAGGCTGTGGAGACTCAGTGGTGCAGGCCTTTGCTTATTTGTGGTCATTTAGCTCCACTAGCAACACGCTACATTGGGTCCATCTGAAGGCCCTCGCCTGCACCTGGGGCCATGCATATGCCAATTTTGCTATTTACTCAAAGATATAATGCAATCCTAATTTGTGATGCAAAAACCTACTGTAAACAGTCGTCCGCCTGGGAGCGCATGGTTTTCTTTATGACAAAACCACACTAATTTTTCTTGGTGTAGTTGCACGCTTTTACAAAACATATCAAAGCTTTGTATAAGTGGGTTTGCATTAGTACGCTGTGCGCAATTTGTGTGCGTAAAAGCGGCGCGCCACCATTTGGGCACGGATGAATTCTACTAGAGCATTAAAGGCTGATCGGTGATCATTTTGGGCTGATGCGAACGTGGGGTGGGGGTGAGAGGGGGGCTGCTCCCTCTGAATGTAGTTACAATGAACCATGTTATACTGACAGCTGTGTGTGGTATGCATCAGCGCTTCCACTCGCCACTTCCCGCCCTTCACGCAACAGAGATGGGGAGCCGTCGACGCCTGGCTGTCTGTGAAGCGCCAGTGGCTTTTGCGCTGCGGAGAAGGGAGACATGTTGTTTAAGTGCCTCCTTGTCTCTCTCTCTGCAGTGACAAGCCTCAGCGTCCCCAAAAACCGCCCATGGTCCCTTGCGCAGCCAAGGAGGTGGCTTTCCATGCGAGCCAGTCAATAGCTGTTAGAGGGACCGAGCGACCACAAACGCCCAGCCTCTCGGTACAATTATGACCCGTGTCTTGCTGGAGCTCCGTGTTAACGCTCAGATATGATTAACACATGTGGCCAGAGGGACAAGAAAAGACGCGTGGTGGTAAAAACAGCCAGAGAGAGGAAGAGAGCTGGAGAGAAGGAACTGCAGCTGCATTTTATATGTTGTGTGCTGCACTGAGAATTTGTGCATAAACCTACATTACATAGATGTGAGTGGGTGACCTCATCCATGCATCCCTCTGCCTATAGGAGAAAGTCCCCTGTCCCATTTTAAGAATATCTAAACTGACAAAGAGTGTGTCAACCCTAAAATATGTTACACCAACAACTGTAATGTAAAATGTTACCAGTTTTCATGAATCCAAACGCAGGCTGTGGATGTCAGGGAAATCCCAGGCCTGATACATCCACCCCGGGTTGGATATTGGAGTGATTTTAGAGAGTCATTCATCAGCGTTTATAAGACAGCTGGAAATAAAGACCACTTATGTTAAACCACCACGGCCATTGATTGTGCTGAAGGTCAATCATCTACTTAGGGACAAAGTGATTTCTAGATTTGCAGCTGAACGCCGTTCATTTTGTGATTGACATTTTGACGAACGGAAATATAAAATAATTTCTCTCCAGGATGAGGCTATGAACTCTTAATCCACGATTAGGAGTACAACAAGAGGCAACGATACAGCAGGTGAAACGTGCGTAAAGGCGCAATGTCTTAATGTCAAAAAATTGAAATATTTCTGACAGAAACAACGTTTTTTGCTTCTGTAAATTTCAATATAGTTAAATATTAATGGATACAAATTACTTCCATTCATAACATATTATATAGACTGTTAGTTTTTTACGTGCTTAGCAATTAGACACGGTTGTCAGCATATATGCTACAGGCTCCATCCTAAACCCTGAACCTAAACATTTCAAAAGCACTAAGGTCGAGTATGTCATGTTCTCTCAATTCAAGCAAATCCGTCCTTTCACCACTTCACTTAATCTCAATGTGCCTATAAAGCCTCCAAACACGCCTGCGGGACACCAAGACTTTGACATTACCCGCGCACTGTTATCCCGCAATTTAATAATCCTGTGGTGGCACACAGATGATGCTGCTAAAAACCTGAGGAATGAAGACGTCTCGTCTAATCGAGCCCGGATTTCTTTTTTTTAGCCCGCAGGGAAGCAACTAACATCACTGCAGAGCATGTATGTCTTTGTAGTAGCACTCAAAGGCGATTAGAAAAGGTATAGGATCTGGTTTCTCTTCTGCGTGTCCAAGTGGAACACGGGCAAGGGAATTGGCCACTATGTAAGATCACTGAAGGGTGACCAGAGGTGTGCTGACTCCTGCAAGGTCTGCGAGGCCACTGTGTGCCTAAAATACTGAATTAACAGTGGCAATAAATATCGTCCATCTGTTTCAGTGACACAAAAGACCATTCAAAGGAAGTTCTTACCTGCAGCCCTCCTGATGACTCTGTGCCATATAATTTGAGTTTATTAAAAAAAAAGAAGTACATTTATCAAAGAGAGTCTGGAAGAATCAAAGAAATCCGTCTGGGTGTCCTGCGGCACACATCCCTGCCTATGTGCTTCTCTCCTGGTCCGCTGCAGTAAAATGATTATCCGGCTGGGTTGTGCACTTTTAAATCCCACAAAGTAAATAACAACCGTAGCTGACGATAATAGCAAGGTACCAAGTTCTTGTTACAGAAAAGGAGAAAATTGAAACTAAACGCTGCATTTAGACAACCATTTTTGATAAGAGGATAATTGAGGCGACACTGGCGTATAATTAGGGGATAATTTATGCTATATCCACTTTTATTCCACCCTCCCAAAATAAATCCAGTCCATAATCATTACAGGCGAATTGTTCTTAATTTTATAGCTGCAATTTGAGTAAAGTGTGGCCACTAATCAGATAGGTTTTCGTAGTAACTTGATTGCAACCATAATTATTTTTCATGGCCTTTTTTGGGGAGGGATCGCACTACACTGCGGCAAATATGTGCTCAAAGTGGTGCAAAACATTATCTGAATACCTATTGCATTAATATAAGCGGGAAAATATCATTTTATTCTTATTGTTGAATTGAACATCGCAGCCCCTGAGAGGCAAACTGTATAATTTACATTGAGGACCCTATCAGGCCTCATATTACAGCAGGGATAAAAGACACTGTCAGTTTATCTCGGTATCCACCCTTCTATCTGCAAAATAACCTATTGTACCTCAGGCATATTGTTATTTGATGTGTCACATGTAATGTATTTTCAATTGTCTGAAGATCCTTAATCATATGGTCACTCGCCGCAGGATAAACGAACAGTTATAATATATGTTACCTTCAGAGCAGAGGGGGGCTTAAAGAGGGGCTGCTCATTAGGCGACATCAAAGGAAATACTAGATTGCGAAAGGGTTTTTTTAATGTGATAATAATTATAAAAATAAATGTAAAAGTTACATTATGTAAATAAAAAATAGCAGATTTGTAGGCCAATTTGGACTTATTTCCAAAGAAATTCCACCTGTTTCAGGAGTTTCCTCGACATAAAACAGAACCCCCCCCCCCCCTAGCCCCCCTCTGCCATCAATAGGTATAATGTCACTTAATGTAGAAAAGGTTTTAAAAGTGCATTTAATATGATTGGGATTATTCAACACTCATTTGAAAATGTGCACAGACAATTATTTAATCCCTTTAAATGAACACAGAAGAGTAGTGTTAAGTGTAAAGGTGGATATGTTTGCACTGAAGGACTTTAAAAAAAAATGTAATGGTTATTTTTGTTTAAACTCAATTTCGACTTAATAAGATGCACGTCTGATGCTTTATTATTAGTAATTAATTCCTAAGGCAAGGAGGAGTTAAACGCTGAGAAGAAAAAGGCATATATATCCTGCTGGTTTATCAGGTTTAATCAAAGTGCGCGCTATATGATGTGTGTCGTGCGTAATTTGGGGGTTTGGGTTAAAAAAAAAGAAAAAAAAGGAAAACGAAATCGACTCGGCAATTCCAAAAGAGCTGGTTGTACGTCTGAAGCTTGTCTGTAGGAATTAGGCGTATTTCCCACCATATATTATTTCCCCCATAGTTGTAGCAGGAGCTGGTAAGGTGGGTTAACTCCAGCTCAAGTCTCAGTGAAGCGCAGAGCACTGATGACGTTGGGTTGGATGACCAATCGGGAGGCGCTGCCCTTTGGAGACAAACCATTTTACTTGTAGTGTCTGCATCAAGTCTGGAAGCAAGGGCTCAATTTTAACAGAATCCACCTTAAAATCTCTCCCTTAACTTATGCCTACCTTCCGCCACTTTGAGTGAGAATATCACAGGACCAGGGGGGAAATAAAGACGCCACTTGAAAATTCGGGTATTAATAGGACAATATCTGTTCGCGGTGGAGAGGGGAGAGAGACAACAGCACAGCGAGAGAGAGAAAAAACGATTTGGTCTTGAGAGAGAGGGGGGTGAGTGCTCTCAAGGCAGAAAATTCGATGATGACCATGACTACGATGGCTGACGGTCTGGAGGCTCAGGACTCGTCCAAGTCTGCTTTCATGGAGTTTGGGCAGCAGTCGCACTCACAGCAGAGCTCCCCGTCGATGGCCAGCGGCCACTACCCGCTGCACTGTCTCCACTCCGGCTCACACGCTCACCACCAGCACGACAACACCGCGTACTCCGGGACCAACACCTACAACAGGTCGTTACCCTACCCTTACGTGAGCCATTCGCACCACAGCCCGTACCTGCCATCCTATCACAGCAACACGGGAGGACAGACAAGGTTAGACGGCACAGGTAAGAGATCCCCTTTTTCACCAGCCAAGTGGAAAATACACCGCGTCATGTCCATCCCCGGCGCCTGACAGTACCATTAGTGCATCCCTTCTTTTAGTATGGGTGGCCCACAGTGGGAATCAAACCTTTCTCCGTGCCAGTGTTGGTGTCATGCCCAAGTCACCGCACGGCAACTCCAAAATTCAGACGAGTGATCTATCAAGCGTAGGTGGACGATTGGTATCGAAGAAAAATCGTGCGTAAATGGCACCGGATAATTCGACATCCAGCCTATTACCTTCTCAGCCGTTTTGTTGTCCCGTTTAGCACTCCCCTCGCTTCCCACAAAACCTGTTTTAATGCCCGGGGTGTGATCATCACGACCGTGCAATCCTCACCAACTACTCGTGGAAATTAGGCAGCCCGCACGCCTTGAATGTTGTAATTAGCATTTAATTGACATGTCATTACCAGCAATATCCTAAATATGACAGCGTATGAGGATTGTGGCTGCCACGGGCGCGTAAAGGCAATGTGAGATGTCAACGTTTATCAGACTGATTTTTTTTTCTCCACATTTTTCAGACGGTTTCATTTCGGCGCCTCAGATTTTAATGCTCACCCCTCACAGAATATTTCAGCTGTTTGACATGTTTCTATCTCCCTGCAGACAAAGACAAATAACACAAGCCCGGTTGTGGTTTTTGAATAATAACATTGCTTGTTTTTGTTGCAGAGCAGCAGAAAACGACAGTGATTGAAAATGGGGAAATTCGTTTTAATGGGAAAGGCAAGAAGATTCGCAAACCTCGGACAATTTATTCCAGTTTGCAGCTTCAAGCACTGAACCACCGTTTCCAGCAAACACAGTACCTCGCTTTACCGGAACGCGCCGAGCTGGCTGCCTCTCTAGGACTGACACAAACCCAGGTATGACGAGATGAGCTGTATCACTGCTTGAATTTTTGCATTCAATGATCACATCTATAATTGTTTAAATTATCATAAATATTGGATTTTTATAATCATCCCGGATTGGTGGATTATTTTGTGGTTTTGTCCTAGTTTTTGAATCATTGATACAGTTTTGTTGAAATTAACCACAACTCCACACAGGCTCCATATATATTTTCTAACTGCATGCACCACCTCTCTTCTCCTCTTGCAGGTAAAGATTTGGTTCCAGAATAAGAGGTCAAAGTTCAAGAAGCTGCTCAAGCAAGGCGGCAACCCGCACGAGAGTGATCCTATACCGGGCTCCATGTCCCTCTCCCCTCGCTCCCCGACCATTCCCCCAATATGGGACGTCTCGGCCTCTTCCAAAGGAGTAAACATGCCGGCCAACAGCTACATGCCGGGCTACTCTCACTGGTATTCATCCCCACATCAAGATTCAATGCAGAGATAGACTGATGAGGCGAGGAGGTCAGTGAGCCTGTCTGGAGGCCTCCGGATCTCCGCCGTGCAGTTTTCCCCCCCAAAAAACGTAGCCTACAATTTGTGTCAGCGCAGAGACTGGGATGCTGGAAAGGAGAGAAAACCCCTCCGCTGCTCCTCTGCTGACGGATAAAAAACGCAGCCAAGCCTCGGTGTGATGACACAAAAACAAGGGAACTAACCATCTTTTTTTTAGCGTACATGGCTGTTCAGCGGGCTCGCATATTTGTTATGCTTTCATTCATGTCAACATCTGAACGTCAATATACCAAATATTATCAGTGACATTTTTAGCCACTTTGGGCAAAGACTGCGTACACTCTCCCTGGCGCTGTGGCGCCCAGAAACCTCTAGCCATGGACTCCTGATTGCTTTTTTTTTTTTTTTGGTTGTTTCTCCAACATGCAAAACCAAGCAAATTGTCTGTCTGTAAATATAATCTGCGATTTTAGTTGTACATACACTTTTTATGTTTTGTCAGATTGAGTAAACCGTGACTCAAAACAGATGCCTGCTGTTGCATGATTTCCAACAAAAAAATATGCATTCATTTTAAACTATAGGCCTCTTTACGCTTCATATTGGGCCCACATCACATTAAAAACAGGCCTGTTTCCCGCCACCCTGATGTGTACAAGCTCCTAACTGACAATATGAACATAAGTTAATGACACAGTGCTATGTGAAAAACCCATTTCATCAGAGTAAACATTTTAAATAAATACAAAGCGCTCAGTGGTTGCAGAAGGTTGCAGTATATAGATTTATCAAAATACACTGAACACCAGAGGAAATTAACTTACCCTGCCCCGCTGCTGTCTACATTCACCCCGAAAGACATTTGCTCCAGGTCCAGCTTATCTTGTCATTTCACCCTCAATTATTAGAAGTATTGACAAAATGTTTTCTCCCTTCTCTCCGTCCTAATTCAGGCCGTTAAATGCCAAGCTCCACGGGATCGATGTTGAACAAAGCAGCCAGCTGCAGTGGCGTTCAATATGAAGGAGATATTTGGGACAATTTGTGGGTTTTTATCCAAGTGAGGCTTTTTTCCCCCTTTCTCATAAATGCAGGCATAATTAGGGTAATTTTTGATGTAGCCCGCTGATTACAGCGTTTTTACCGTCAAAGATAATTACCTGTAATTTTCTACCACTTTTAATACTAAAAGGCATCTTTATTTGGATTTGAGGTAGCACAGATGGAACAAAAGGGAAAATTATTCGGTTATTCATATACAAATTGCCGAGGAGAGTGAGCGCTCGGGATATTATCTGAAATTACAACGCTGAAAAGCTTCATGCAGCTGTCAAGTCGCGGATGTCCCACTGGCGCTCATTCAGCCTACCTGGGGCCCCAGGCTGGGGCCTATCTGCTCCTGGGCCATGAGCATCTGATCTGTATCTGATCTGCAAGCAGGGAGCCCGAAGCAGCAGCCGAGTAAACATCAACAACGCTCATAAATACACAGTTGTGCATATTCAGCTCTGAGAAGTGACACCTTTCATCCTGTTGTGCGAATGGAAATGGTTTCGGATGAGATAAATCAAATGGGTTTGAGACTGAAGATTAGATAGATAGATAGATAGATAGATAGATAGATAGATAGATAGATAGATAGATAGATAGATAGATAGATAGATAGATAGATAGATAGATAGATAGCAACAGAGTGACAGAGACAGATATGGGGGTGGGGGGGATGCAGGAAGGGATGTGTCACTTCTTGCTGATGCACCAGGCTCCTCAGATAAAAGCTCCTATAGCACCTGACAAGGTTTCACACATCACCACCACATTAACTCCATCCTTCAACGGCGACGCAACAAGCCCCACAAAGATACCCGCAACACTATTTCTAACAGATATATATAAAAAGATTTTAGGAAACGGCTGTGTCATTTTCTCTCTCGATGGTTAAACGTTTAAGATCAAAGCTTACTGAGCAGCAATTTACAGCGAAGAGTGAAAATATGGATGGTGCAGGAAGGAAAAATATAAGATGCGCCCTTACCTTTCTCTGCTTCTCAACATAAACTGACCCAAAAAAAGCGCTGCACGGTTTTTACTGCTGGTGGTTGAATAAGCAAATCCAGGTGGGAAAGTGTTTGCACACCCCGGTAAGCTCTTATATATTGCCTGCAAAATTAGCTGTTATTACTGTCACTGTTTAGTGATGGCGAGCTTGAAAAAAAGCCCTCTGCAATCAAGAACCAAGCGCATCTTTGCAAATTATAGGTAATTGTCAATGTCCAGATTATGATAATGGAGGCCCTAATCCTGGAGAATAATTATTGTGGAGTGTTACAGTTGAAGCTGTCCAGTAAAGCTAACTGTCATTATTTAGACTCGATTTGCAAAACGGGGGGGAAACTAGCTGAGTGGAAAATATTCGGTTGGAAATAAACGGGGGCTCTCGATATAATGGCACCACTAGTGTGTGTGTGTGTATGTGTGTGTGTGTGTGTGAGAGCTAGAGAGTGAGGGATGGATATTGTGAGACATACAGTAGTGGTGTGTGTATGTGCATGAGAACGATAGAGGCCCTGTGTGTGTACACGAGGCTGCGCGCGCGCTTGAGTGTTCTTGAGCGCGTGCACATGTGATGCAAAAAAAGAAGGGAAAAAAAGCCTAAATTTCTCGAGTGACCTGTTTCGCGTGGTAATAACGGGACTACCGTTTTGCCTACAGTAGAAATTAGGCTGACGACCACAACAAGAAGCAATGTGGCGATTTGGATTAAGGAGAGCATTTTCTGTAACATTTGGCTCCGGTGTGTACATGTGCGAGTAAAATGCATTCAGTAGACTACAATCAGCTACAGGGAGAGGATTCTGTGTCAGGTGGAAATGCATGGGTCAGTGTGCGGGTCAGATGCAGCATTGTTTAGTGTGTGTGTGTGTGTGTGTGTGTGTGTGTGTGTGTGTGTGTGTGTGTGTGTGTGTGTGTGTGTGTGTGTGTGTGTGTGTGAGTGAGAGAGAAAGAGAAAGAGAAAGAGAAAGAGAAAGAGGAGAGAGGGGGGGGGGTGTGATGGGGAGAGAGGGAGAGAGAGAGATAGAAAGAGGGGGAGGGAGGTTTTTTGTGCATCATGCTCGTTTGTAAAATCTCACTTATATGATCTTTGTGCATATGGCCGGGCAAATTCAATTAGATCAATTTTCAAATCCCCAGCGTTTTTCACAGTGGCACGGTTTGTTTAGCGGTTTCGCAGTGGCAGCACTGGTATTGCTGCTTGGCTTAATAACATGGTGAAATTGTGGAGGATTTCTTTTTTTCTTTCTTTTTTCTTTTACCCCCGGAAGGTGGGCTGCGGCCGGGAGTGGCAGAGCTTCTGGAGCCGGTCTACCCCCACAGGAATGCGGATTGTCTCAGATCTCCGTGCCGCCCCCCTCGCCTCCTCTCTGCCATTCAAAGCGGCTAATTGTAGGGGACACAAAGCGAGAGCGACTGCAGACTGTCTGCTGCTAGAAGCAGGCATTTTCTCTTACAGACGAGCTGGAACCAGCTGAAAGGCACAATCAGGTTCTCCACTAAAATACAATGTGAATGATTAAAAAAGAAAATAAAGGGTGATCGATCTGCTGATCACAGATACTCGTGAATATAATAATAATAATAATAATAATAATAATAATAATAATAATGATAACATAATTTAAAGCAAAATTATCCCACGATTTTAGAAGAATAAATAAGAAATTGGCAATACAATACTGATTATTATAACATTACACTATTATTATTAATATCATTACAATGATATTCTGCAGAAATCACAACTGTAATATTAAATTATAACAGATCAACTATTTCTGAAACACCGGTATTGAAATAAACTGGACTTGTAATTATTATATAAGGTTATGGCTAACTGTAGTACACAGTAGCCATGGTTTCTCAGAAATGTATTTACAATGACAAATTTGTTTTAAATGCACATTTAATGAAGTGAAAAATTGGCATTGCAATTCTTGATCCTTTCTCTCCATATTATCGACTAAACTGAGCATGATCTTCAAGCAAATTTTATCACCAAAAGGCAAATATTTTTTAATCTTCCATATCTTCAAGACAATTATTCACTTGGTTTGCAGAATATTTGCACACATAAAAAGAAGTCTTTAGCAAAAGAAATAAATAAATAAAATGAAAATCACGGGATAAATATAGACCGTGGCAAATGAAAGCTGGCCAGATTCGATTTACGACATGTTCTAGATAATTCATTCCATTACTGAACAGCTGTGATTTACAACCTTGTATAAAAATGTCACCTGAGGCTCACAAACATTATCTCTAGCTTATATCTGCGAGTCCTTGTCGTGATTTTGCAGTGTAAATATGCGGATTATAATAAGAAGAGACTGCAGGCAGGCCGGAGGTTTCAAAGTTCCATTGTCCATTTAAACGTTTAATAGTCTTCCAAAAATGCAATAAATTACATGCACACATTTACACATTTTACACGTTTCTTCTATGACTGTCATCAAATACATTGCATATTCCTCTGAAATTTGAACACGAGTCCCATAGAAGGAGATTTTTTTTTTTTTTTTTTTTTTTTTAAATGAACAACAGGTTTTTCAATATAACGTCCCCGCTCCGAGAGCCAGTGAGTGCTGTATCGAGTTAGGGGTCTGGAGGTGGGAAGTCATGGAGCTGCCGGCTGAGGTGTACCATGACCCCGAGCTTTCTAAAAAGTTAGAGGCCGTCGTGTTGATGCTTTGTGGCTGTAGGCTGTGCGGCCTGGAGGGCCCCTGTGTGTCCCAAACGGCCGGGGACTGTGGTGAGTTGCACGCCATGGGGTCGCTGGAGCTGGGGCTGTGCTCCGGTGGAAGCTCGCCGTTTTTCATGATCTTCTTCATTTTTGATCTCCTGTTCTGGAACCAAATTTTCACCTGGAAAAGTGTGAAAAATAATACTATTAATATACTGTCACGTAACAACGTTCACACCAACAATAGACGCACTGAAATGTAAGTCACCAAAGTATCATTTATTTGAATTGAGAGGCGTCGAAAACAATTAAAACGTTCAATTTTACACTGTTTCAACATGGAGGAAGTATACATTTGATCCAAAATCTCACCTGTGTTTGCGTGAGTCCCAGCGAGGCAGCCAGCTCTGCTCTCTCGGGCAGCGCCAGGTACTGTGTGTTCTGAAACCGTCTCTGCAGGGCGGCCAGCTGGAAGCTGGAGTATATTGTCCGGGGTTTCCTCACTTTCTTCGGCTTGCCATTCACCATCCTCACTTCAGTCTCGACTATCTCTTTTTCTGCTAAAATAACAATAAGCACATGTGTCCATTACAAACTGCAGGATGTTTGCACTATAGCACTATAGATTTTTGTGTGTGAATATCCCTTCAATGAAAATCCTATTTCATGAACAAAATGAACTATGGATTGGCAAAAAACAAGGCAAATGTATTCTCATAATATTTCGAAATGATCTTGAATCACGTGGTGCCAAATATAAGTTAACAATAACACAAATATTTTTTGCTTTATTTATTCCTTTATCTTTAGTACATTTCTGGATTTTTACGCAAGAATAACAGTAGGACAAATGCAGAAAAATTAGAAAAGATAATTAAACGATTGTTGTTGGGTTTTTTCTAAACAGAGCAGCATGATGAGTCACTAATAATCTGCTTTTTGTTATAATAAAAAAAAAAACTGCGGGCCCGTACCTTGTGGACTCGGCTGGGCTTGCACTCTGCTGTAAGTCCCAGCATACTGGTGGTAGGCGGGGGTCGTGTAAGAGCTGTAATCAGTGTAGGATTTTGTCGAGTAATTTCCAGCGGATCCATTTACACCCGGGTACTGGTACTGGTAGGCATTGAGAGGCTTTCCGTACGAGGTCGAGCTGGGCGAGCAGTAACCGTGAGTGACTCCACCGGCGGGACTGTAGTAGCCAGAATCCGTGGCGGTGGACTCGGGTAAAGTAGGAGATTCCTGAGACGGGTGATGCATGGTGGAGAGTTGAAAGGAGCTCTGGAAGTCTGTAGGTTTAACACTCGAGATCCTCCGGTCGAATACTCCAGTCATACTTCGAGACGCAACGTAAGGGTTTGTTTGATTTAATTAGCAAAAAAAAAACGAGGCAGTCTGACTCCAAAGTGGCGTGAAAACTACACTTGCATTGTCGAAAGGCTCTCAGGCCGTCGGGCTCTGGTGAAGACTGCAGCCAGCCCCGCAGCAAAGACTTGGTTAAATCCTAAATCGCGCTCTTACGCACTGCAGGGAGGATCTGGTTCCATTGGCCAAGGCGCACACAGACACAGCTACACCCAATTCACTCAGCCAGCTTTCTTATAGGGGGGAAACCACCCGGGCTATGTGGCTGCATTGTTGTGTTTTTATACTATCAATCAATGGGGGAAATTAAAGTGTTGGCCGTGTAGCAAATCGACGTTTTTTTCTGAATTAGAGGAACAAAACCTCATTACCAAAAAGGCCTCCTGCTGTTGATACTGACCGATTATTACGACTGTCTTATTACTGTTCATTTAAGCATTTTATTAACATGGACTCAACGTTATTCTACGAAGTTAATTAGGCCAAATGACCCCCAAATTATTAAATGAAATCAAATATTTCAACAGTATCATGGAACAGTGAATTATCATAAAATAGAGAGGGAATAAAATTGAATTGATGGCTACATATTAATAATATTTTCTATTTTAACAGATATATGCTAAACCTGATGAAATATTCGATACAACCCATTGTTGAAATATTCTTTTATATCTAATAGACTGTTTATTGTCCAATATATTTCATATATCTTATTTTACAACACTTAACCTCCCACATTAAAAAAAATCAAACCCATGCCTGTTTGTCTATTATTAGCATGTATTATAATGCTAAAATTGACCAGTTTCCTTAAAGGGATCATTAAAGATTCATCTCATCTCATTTTTTAACCTGCCAAGCAATAATCAATGCTCAGTCGACACATTCAGTGGTGAACAGCGCCGACCAGTGGCCACATTCAATAACTGCAACGTCACCCAGATGCAAACGAACAATTCAATATTTGTGTGACAAAGAAAAACTGAAAGATTATAGTAGGCTTCAGGGCAACAGGTGTGAAGACTGAAATTACCAACAGTGGACACAATGAATAGTATTACTTATAGTATCATTTGTTATACCAGCTGTATCTAGTGCCATACATTACTGGTTAAATTGTGTCCAACAGCTAGTATTGGATTCAAGTATTTTGCTCTTATTGTATTGTTGTTTGTGTCTTGTGCTGTTTTGTATGCATTTTATTGTTTTTTTTTTAAATGTATTTTAAAAGGGCCATAAGTATAGGCTTATGCTATAAAATGCTGCCATATATGGCATTAGTTCATGCTATATACTTGCCCCTATACAAATAAACATAAATAAGACAAATTCACAGTCAGAGTTCATGCAGCCTCTCTTATATCCGTTATCTTTGATAACAGATGGGTCATCCCTAATTCAAAACTTTTTCTAATTTCACAACTTTTCCAGGAATTTCATGACCTTGGGAACCCTGGTCACTGTACTGAGCATACCTGCTGCTTTCATGGCTGAGTTTCCTAAACTTTATACAAGGACAATAATCCGGGGCAGCAATGGCCAAGGTGGTTAGAATCTTGAGAATCTAGAGAGGTTCTAGGTTATTGTCACCGTTTCAGACATTACAGAGCATAGCCACTTTGGAGCTGCACAGTTGAAACTACTCTGTGTGTGTGTATGTGAACGATAGCAAGGCATAACTACAAAAAATAATTCTGTTATTATTAAAAAATAAAAACTTTGACAGACGCACTTGTATGATCAGAACCTGACGAGCACTGTGAATTACAAACGTCTGTATCTTAGATCTGTTATGGTGAAGAAAAACAAGGATATTTATGTCCACAATATCAACATTTCAAATTCATCTGAATCTAAATAAATAAAAAACTTTTATTTTTCTACTGTATTATCAAGTCACTTACTTTTTCTACTTAATTATTGCTGTTTAAAAATGTATTTATTATTTCTTCAATTTAACATTGCTTTTATAGCCTAAATGTGCCATGTACCACTTATCACTTCACCAAATGTAACCTCAAATATTATAACCTAATTACCTTTACAATTCAAATATACCACAGATAACAGGCTGATACTGCTTCATGCCAACAATGAGTCCTCTGCCTGGCTGAAAATCCTCTCCACACTGTCATGCTTTTATGATAGCCTACCTATCATTTAACGTGCTACACAGGTGTTTTCTCTTCGTCTTTTGGTGTGTATTGGCGGTTAGCAAACACGGTTTACGCCCATTATCGCCATCTTCTGGACTGGAGGGTGGTTCAGAATGGATTTATTATAACAGATCTTATAATATTAATAATAAAATAAAATAATGGATGTAGCCACCGTGGCTGTTTTATGGACTCGTGTTTTGAAGTTTGTAGTTTGGCGTTTTGACCGTCGCCATTTTGGATTTTTGGAGCCAAAAAGTGTCGATAAGTGACCATATTTCAAATTCCATGATATATTTAGACGAGAGGATGGAGCTGACAGCTGAAAAATAAACTGCTAGCTTGGTAGCAATGTGCATTTACAATCTATGGTTAGTTTTGGTAATGCTAATGCTAATTGTTGCTAGCAAAAAACGAGTTTAAGACTAAAACCATTAAAACTAAATGAACTTACCTGAAAAAAACTCAACATCCGACTCTAGGCGACCAAAATGTTACAATTAACTTTCACGAAATGAAAACAAACTGACGTACGACGCTACGCTTTTATTCCGTCATCGAAATTGTAGCCACGGTAGCGACTTGTCAATCACAACGTAGCCCTGAAACATATCCTGCTTCTTTGTCAAATTTAAATTAAATGGGACCTTAATTGATACAATTAACACCATGCTGTATTGGAGAAGACTTATAAGTAGAAATTAAGACCACAAACCATTAAGGAAAGTGTTTACTGAGGTAATTAAGATAAAATCAGTCCTGGGGCTCACTTGTTCCTGTGGTTTTTGTGGTGTATCCTACATCATCTGAACCCCTCTGCAACATTTCTCTCAAGCCAGGTGTCGTGAGTCATTCAAAGTGTAACCTTAAGTGTCTGTCTCTGTTGCTGGGACAGTGCAAAACTACACACTCCACCTTTTCCTGCAGTCCAATATGCTCACTACTACCAGCAGCATGTCCATTCATGAGGTTCAGTATACTGTTCAGACCATTTTGATCAAATGTCATCCTTTATATCATGTCCTTACTATTTCTACTTCTTCCTCTCATTTCTCCTAATTCTCTTTGAATCATGTAGTAGTATTGGGTTTTGTTTTCTCTATCCCACGCCTTTTTCATTTCTGATTTAATTTAAAAAAAAATCTCAGCCATGTTATATTTCATGACCACACATTTCTCATTTTCATTTAAGTAATACAGAATAATAAATGGTAACTCAACTCTATTTTCCAATGTTTTAGATGCATCTGTGACTGTATATACTCAGAATAACTTTCCTCATATCTAATGACTCAATTTTCTTCCGTCTTTAACACATTCAAATCGGCCCTTACTTATGATCATTATGTTCCGAGTAGGGCCATAATATTTTATCAGCTATTCATATTTCGTTGACCTTGTTCTCTATTGTCCAACCAAAACCCTTTGTCTGCCCTTTTTCCTTCTCTCGAAGTGGTTTTAATTAACTCTGAGCCGGATGATTCTCATTATGTCCCTTTAAGTTTGCCCAGTATGCTAATGCTGTTCTCTTATTTCCAAAGGCATTTTATATCCATTTCCACCTGTAGAGTTAGTAGTGGAGTGGTCTGTTATGGGCCCACAACACAGACTCAAAACTCGTGGTAAGTATTTGATGCTTATTCATAGATTATACAGCTAAAATCAATAACTGACCTGATTAAACCAAAATAGATAGTTTTCAAAGCAGATCTACTTGCTTACCCTCAAACAGTGAATAATATTCAGTGTTGTTTACATTTTCCAACTATTTTTCCTGTGTTTTCCAAGTGAGCCTGTTGTCTCGTTTTAAGCTACAACAACAATAATAATAAACATTATTTATACAGCAATATTTCTGGATAATACAGCAAGTGAGACCCTAAAACCCAGTGTCCATATATCTACCTTATCTGTTGCTTCTTAACTCTATATTTCTTCCATGTGCAAATAATGCAACTCTAATGGACCTATTTACATCATAACTGGAAACAATATTAGACTTACAATACCTCCTTGAGGAGTTCCCTTTCCCACTTAATTTTCCTGGTGTTGTCAGATTGTTTTAAGGTCACCACATGTACTGCAGTTGTAAATATACACATGAACATTGCATGTGCACAAATCAGTTTTAATGTATCTATTATTCCTATTTTATCTATTTTTAAACTAGATTGTTTGATGTATAGGTGTTCATGTAAATGTCTTTCTTTGATGTAACCACATTTCCTTGTGCTACTGTCAATGGAATTTCTCTTTTCTTCATTTTATCTTATCTTATGCTTACCATAGACTGTATATGATGCTTACGTATCAGTTTACCCCGGAAATACTCCCCCTTACGAGGCCATGAATTTCTTCCTAAGGGGGCCTTGCTTGTTGACAAGTTGAATATTATTTCAGTTTGTGGTTCATGGTTTCTGAAACCAAACCGATGTTGTCACCCGCATTATAAAAACATTGTTTCGTATCAAAAAAACGACATTTGATGTGCTTTTTCATTTCAATAGCGGTGAGCGCGCAGCGTGTTTCTGACGTCACTGAAGAGTTGACGCACCAAGATAGTTCCCTTCCTGTTTACGTCCAAATTAACTCTTACACTTTAACAGCGAAATTATACAGAGGGGGAAATGATCCAATACAGTGTAATTATGTGATTGATAAAACGGAGCACTAGGGCCACAAGAAAAGAGATTTTGAGAATAAAGTTATAATATTAGGCCTACGAGAAAGCATTGTAATATTACGAGAATATGCGCAAATAAAACAGTTATTACGTGAAAAATATAATAGCCTATTTAGGGTGAAATATAAATTCTTAATCTTTTGGCACATGAGAAACAAATGGTTTTGCGTGTCTGGTTTAGTTTAGTTTAGTTGTTGTAATGATTTTGTCTATTTTGAAGGAAGAACCACACACCCTTGGACGAAATTGCCTGATTTTGTGGAAGACAAAATGTCTGGAAGTGGTCGACTGCAAAACTACCGATGGTTTGTCTATATACTAATAAATGAACAGGCGTGAAACAGTCTAAACAGTCTAAAATTTGAACACTAAACAAATATCAATATGTCAGTGACAATCGAATGATCTAAACAGTAAACACTTAATAACCTCTGCATTATTCAATTATTTTCCATATGTATATATTTATTTTACAGACTTTTTGTGTTTTAGGAACTTTTCAACACTTTAAACACTGAAAAAATATAGTAAATCGGGCAAAACGTCAGATTTAATTTCGTGAAGCTCAAAACATTGAAGCTGTCGAAACCGGATGTGGACGTAGGCGGAAGTAGATGGGAGGGAACTCTCTTGCTGTGCTAGGGTCTTCACTGTGCTATCTTTTCTCTCTCGGCTCCCGTTTTGTGTGTTGGGGGGATGGGGTCGTGTCGAGGATGAGAGACTCCAAATATTTACCACCTTGGAAAAACTAAATATCTTTATTTCCGAACTGGGCTTCCCTCGCTCCTGTATATATAAATACTTTTCGACCACGCATGAGTTTGGGCGGAATTTGGCAACCGTAAAGAGGAGTATCTGTACACGTTAAAAAGTCGACAAAATGTATTCCTCTGCTGGAGGTAAGTGGCTAAGCGTTAGCATCGGCTAAGTGATGCAGCTAACACACATTCACACACTAGTTGCAGCATTTTGGTGCTAAATTATAGAAAGCCAATGGCGAATCAAGTGCTCGCTTATTTAATCGAGCTGGTTATTGCAGTACACGGCGTCCCTGTTTTAAGTCATTAATAGTAGAGTCAAGCTTTAGCTAGCGTGCAACAACAACAAACTGCTGCTAGCCAAGTTAGCTTCAGCGCTACCTCGTTCCCCGAACTTGTTCTTTGGGACCGTCTCGGGTTAATTTATGTGTGCTGGCGTCGATTGGCTAACGTATTTCTAAACAAACAACCATTACAAGCGTGAATGGTTAGGATATGATTTAAACGTCGTTAACACTACTCGCAGTGATTATAGTACTATTTAGCGGCCGACCATGCTATCTAATCTCATCACCAATCTTTGCTCTGGTTAGCTGGTAGCATCCAACTTGTAGTTTTAGTCATGTTACATCGATTTTGGCCATAATATATAAATGTCTTTAAGCTATTAAATTGCTCCATTATGTAACATTGAAATTTTGATCGTGAACATACACGGAATAAACAAGTATGCAGGACAAAGTTTGAAGTATGGTACAGTTTGCTCTCATGTAGAAATGTGTAACTTTTGCGGTATTTTTTTCTCTATCATTGCCTTTTTTTAAGATAGAGTAACAAACCATTTATAAAAACTTAACACTAAAATCCAGTTACTTGTTACATTTGTCTGTATATGTAAGATAATCTGTTTTCTCTGTGTAAAATGTGACGTGTAGCAGGAGGCTGGGTGTCTTCAGTAGAGTTAAGATTGCCAGCTTGCCCGATACCTTCTGTGTGCACATTGATAAGAATTTTGAAAAAGTCACGATTGATTGTGTTGAGGCGATAGGTGTGCCTAATATAAAGCAAGAAAGGGTTTGCATTACAAATGTACAATTAATGATTAGTTCCCTGCACTTTGCTTCCTTTGCAACCTGCAACATAAAGAAAATTGATGAACTCTTCTATCTACATTTGTCCTAATGTAAAGTACAAAAATGCAGGTTTTCAATACCATATATTTGACAGTAGATTTTTTGGAGCATTTATAATGTGCAATTTTTGTCCTTTGTAGCCACCGAGATGCTTGAGGGACCCCGTCCCTCAGGGTCAGTAAGCTCTGGTAAGTTTTTGCCCCTTATTTCACTGTAAAGCCTTGTTCACTGTAAGCAGCAACATTATGCTTTAATGTATCCTTCAAGCGTCACAGTATGTACTCATTTGAAGCACAATTTGACCTTCTGGCTCAATAATGAAATGTCCAGGAAATGGGACACTGGCAATTTGGCGCTACAGTTGAGAATATACAAAGAACATGATGTCCTTCTAGGCAGTCAATTTCTTCAAAATGCATCTCATTTTGAGCTCTGAATGGCAGTGCACCTTTACACGCTATAGGCCATTCAGTAATCTCTACTGTATACAACTAGCTTTTATGGGTGTTATTCTGCTTAAATGAACAGAGCTGGAGCACAAAGATAAGACGCTTAAAGGGAATGGAGTATGAACGCTGACAGTCTCACTGTAGTATCTGAAGTTGCAGATGTGGAGCTTCTTGGTTCAACACGTCACCCAATGAATAAACCCTTTGTCATCTTACACAGGATACAAAGTATCACATAAAGTCTTTACAGGTTTAAAAGCAATAGGATGGTTCTGATTTGGAGCCTGTAATGGTCAGAATACTTGATCAGTGTTTCAGTACTTGATCATTCAATAAGAGCATCAATTTTACTGAGCGTGTTAGTGCTAGGAATAAATGTTAAATTTGGTACTTGCTGCATGATATTGACTTGGAGTATGTATACAAAAATGGGTCGAGTCTGCCAGCTGAAAGCCAAACAATATGTGAACTACACTGTGCTGTTGACTTGACTCAGTATTTCTTAATACACCCAAATTTTGTGAACAACTAATAAAACTGCTGTGCTATAGATGTGGCTCAAGTTTCTCCTCAGTTTTAGTCAGAAACCTACTTAAGCTGATATATTATAATTTCAGCAGTCATATTTTCATTTTTGAACTGACTTGAAAGTCACATATTTGTCCAACTGACATGGTGAGGGTTCATATCAACATCAGTGAAGAAGAGCAAAGTTGGTTTGAAATTATGCCTGTTAAAGGTGGTCAGATGTTAGGTGCTTGCAGAATTATTTGGACTGTGTCCGTCAAGTCTTCCAATCAAATTTCAGATAAATTTGCCTTATAAAAACAAACTTTTGAGGTTGTGGTGTCCTCCAGGCTGTAGGTTATGTAAATCATTTCTCAGAGTTTATCTGGCATCAACACTTAACAAAGCTGACTAATTAACATGGCGGAACAGGTTGTGACATGTCGAACAAGACAGGTTTAAGATCATTATTTAAACTATTAACAAGAAGACAGAGATGGAAAAAACTGACTTTTTACATCTCCAGTTTTGCTGTTGAATATATAAATTAGAAAATATTTTACTCCACTTTTGTTTTGTAACTACTTTAAAGGCAAATTGTACGATCCAAATTTAAACACATCCATCACAACCAAAACTTGAAACACAGGATAGCTGTTGCGTGTTACTCACTGTTTTCAACTATAACAACTTAGATTTAGTTTTAATGGATCCTGATGCTGTGAAACATGTCAATAATGTTTGTTAACTAAGAAAGAAAAACAAGCTTTCGTTTTCAACTATAACCAGCTGAGAAACACACAATGCTTATATGTCATATGAATCTGCTGAGTTGTATTGTATGTTTAAACATACCTGTTCATACTTGTCAGTTTGGGCCTTCCAGATCTTGGGGAAATGTCTGGTGCCTGAAAAATGTGATATTAACCACGTGCTATGTCACTTTCACCCATTTGACCCCCCTGAATCAGACGCCCCATCTTCCCCGGTGCCGGAATACGTGTTCAAGCCACCATCACGGCCAGATTTTGGCACCATGGGCAGGACAATCAAGCTCCAGGCCAACTTCTTTGAGATGGAAATCCCCAAACTGGAGGTCTACCACTATGACATCGACATCAAACCTGAGAAATGTCCCAGGAGGGTCAATCGGTATGTATGAGTGTACAGCTCATTTTCAGGCTCTGGTAGACCAGTGGCTCATCTTCTGTAATGATGTCATAACAGGCAAATTACATAGTGCTCATTTTTCTGTTTCATTTTGCTTCTCAGAGAAATTGTGGAGCACATGGTCCAGCACTTTAAAACGCAGATCTTTGGTGATCGAAAACCAGTGTATGACGGGAGGAAGAATCTGTACACTGCCATGCCCCTGCCCATCGGCAGAGACAAAGTACGTTTTTATCCAGAACAACCTGCAAAAATGAAATCACATTAACATATTTGTACTAAAGCCACAGAAAAAACAACACAATACTCTCTCTTACTCTTTTTTTTTCTTGCCCATCAACCACACA
This sequence comes from Scomber scombrus, assembly GCF_963691925.1. NCBI lineage: Eukaryota > Metazoa > Chordata > Actinopteri > Scombriformes > Scombridae > Scomber > Scomber scombrus. The sequence continues at coordinate 18,256,736 of NC_084985.1, forward strand.
GGTGGAGCTTGAGGTGACCATTCCTGGTGAAGGCAAAGACCGCAGCTTCAAAGTTTCCATCAAGTGGGTGTCCTGCGTTAGCCTGCAAGCTCTGCACGAGGCACTCGCGGGACGACTACCCAGTGTCCCCTTTGAGACCATTCAAGCCTTGGATGTGGTCATGAGACATTTGCCCTCTATGAGGTAGGTCTGTCATTATTGAACATTGATTCATTAATGGATGATGGATTGTCTTCATGGGTTATTGTTCATTGAAGATACTCTTGTCATTAATATATGGCAAAGGTAGATATTATTTGACATTTACATGATTTATTATCCAGTTGAATACAAATAAACAGGATTCAGTCTCACAGATCACCCTGATAAAGTCTGGCCTTTAATAATGACCTGAGAATAATTTCTATTCATTTTAGTATGGTGTGACTGTCAGCTTGTAGAGACTTGAAAGTTTCATGTAATAGATCATTTTTTGTGGTAAACAAAATGTTTTGGTCCACAATAATATTCTTATTGCATATTAATGCACTTGGGGACAGGAACCATTCTGGAAAACATCTAAGACTGTATACTCACTGATGGAGAGTGAACAAAATAGATCGTTTATGGGGCAAACATGCCAAACTGACAAAATAGTCACATCATTATCTGGAGCGTCTCCTTTTATCCACTGCTACAAATCGCATTCTCCTCCATTTTTCACTGTTTTCTGACATTTTACAGACAAACAGTTAATCAAGAACATAATTTGCAGATTAATATAAGTAATTGTTAGTTGTAGCCCTACTCAGACTTTATCATTGGTTTGTTACAGGTATACCCCAGTGGGCCGCTCTTTCTTCACTCCCTCAGAGGGGTGTTCAAACCCCCTTGGTGGAGGCAGAGAGGTGTGGTTTGGCTTCCACCAGTCTGTCAGGCCCTCCCTTTGGAAAATGATGCTCAATATCGACGGTAATCATTCATTTTGATTGTTTACAAACTGGAAGTTAAGTTGTACGCGTGTATCTAATTTCAACCCGCTTGTTTTGCAGTTTCGGCCACTGCGTTCTACAAAGCCCAGCCTGTAATTGAGTTCATGTGTGAGGTCTTGGATTTCAAAAGCATTGAAGAACAACAGAAGCCCTTAACAGACTCTCAAAGAGTGAAGTTTACGAAGGAAATCAAAGGTAATTAAAGGGCAGGAGCTCACCTGCTAGCGGACATGAAGGTCTTTGCTTGTTAGATTGACTGTTTTTTAAATGTATTTCACTTTCTGGGTTATGGATACAATTCATTCTTAATCTTTGGAGTTTGATTCAGTTCTTAACTGATCAGTCTCTTTAACGTTGTCAAAAGAAGGGGGGGGTTGAAGGTGATTAGAAAACTCTGTTAACTATTATACTTTGTTGTGATTCCTTCATCCAGGCCTGAAGGTGGAGATCACTCATTGTGGGCAGATGAAGAGGAAGTACAGAGTGTGCAATGTGACCAGAAGACCAGCCAGTCATCAAACGTAAGAATGCTCTTCTGTCCCTTGGGTATATTGTTTAAATAAAATATGTGCAGCAGCAATGAGAAAACCTATGCATTAAGTAAAAAAAATGCATGTAACTTAATCTATTCTGGAGACAACAGCATGACACTCCACCAATAACCAAATATAGACTCCTTATTATTTAAAAAGCATAACTTGTCTCTATGATGCTTAGTGTTACTAAAAATTGTGACAAACTGGTGTGAAATTTCCACTACTGTGACAAGCATTCAGAGTCAAGATATTAAACAGGCATACTGGCTGTTTAATTTACCGTTGAAATGGGTTTTTGCTTGAGTGGATTAAAAAATGTGTCTCAATGATTGGCATACAAGAGATAAGTCTTGTTAGGTCTTTGTGCATCTTTTAAGAATGCATAAAAAAGGAGCTCCTCTATTTTCCCACCCTTTTTATTTTTTTAAGTTTCTGGTATGTGCTTCCTTCAGGTTCCCCCTGCAGCAGGAGAATGGCCAAACTATTGAATGCACAGTAGCACAGTACTTCAAAGACAAGTACAAGCTCATCCTGAGATACCCCCACCTCCCGTGTCTACAGGTGGGACAGGAGCAGAAGCACACCTACCTACCTCTAGAGGTAAGCAGTCACCGACCTCTTGTGTGTACAGTGTTTGCTTTAAAAGACTGTATTCACTAAAAGCTGTTTTGTGTGTGTGTTTGTGTGTCCAGGTGTGTAACATAGTGGCAGGACAGCGCTGCATCAAAAAGCTGACAGACAATCAGACCTCCACTATGATCCGTGCCACAGCCCGATCAGCACCAGACCGTCAGGATGAGATCAGTAAACTGGTGAGTCTGTGAAATAAATATTTACTGAATGTGACGCAGCAGTTCGCTCCATGTCTCAAAATAGTTTGACACTATATTTGTGAACACTATAAGGTGTTTACAATGTGCAGACTACAACATTGCAGGATTCATCAATAATGTTTGCCTGTTGGTCCACAGCCAACAGCAAACCAAGTGAAGACAGTAAAAAAACTCAAGAGTTCACTGTCAGGTCAAACTAAAAACAGCTAAAATAGCTTGCATGTTATTGATGGTTGTAGCGTGCTGCTGACACGTAACTCCCCACAACAGAGCTAGCCAACATCTAATATTCTTAACATTCTTACCTGTTGACAGTTGTTTTACTATGACAAGTTCAACAGTCCTATATAATTATCAAGTCATGGTTGTAGACACTTTAATAGTATGGTTTAAGAAATACATAATCGTCAGTGACTGCCCGGCCTGCTTCTTGCTACATTGTCAGGGTTTCAGTGGACTGTTTGGGTGAGATAAGACAAAGGTTGTGACCAAGCTGCCTAGTTTTTTTCCATCTTGACACCAAGGACAGGCCCAGTTCTGTTTGTTGATTGGCTGCTGGGGAGGAGTTTGGGATGTTTATCTGTACTTTTAGCCAAGCATTTAGTCATTAATAATTTACACATACAGAGTGTTTATACACCTTACACGCCACAGCAACCATCTAAGCATTTTCTCTTTGAAGTAAATTATAGTTGGGAATAAAGGTCATATTTCCTGATTTCCTTTTTAATCATTGGTTTTAGTAGGCTTCATAAATATGCATTTCATAAATGTCTACAATTGCTATATTTGCCTTGTGTATTTTTCTAACAGCTTTTTAAAAATAAATCTTAACTCCGTCATATTATATATATTCACAAATATATAACTATTACATTATTTCAGATGAGAAGTGCCAACTTCAACACTGACCCTTATGTTCGTGAATTTGGAGTGATGGTGAGGGACGAGATGACAGAAGTGAACGGCCGTGTCCTTCAAGCACCCTCCATCCTGTATGGAGGCAGGGTATGTTGATGGCCAGTTTGGTTGGTGAAGAGGAAATAATGTATTTCCATGTTGCTGCAGCACAATCTTTTTTAGAGCCATTGCTTATAAAGAAATGTTGCTACAACTTTTAAGTGCTAATAAGACTGCTTTCATTGTAATTTGCAGAACAAAGCAATAGCCACACCAATCCAGGGAGTATGGGACATGAGGAACAAGCAGTTCCACACTGGCATTGAGATCAAAGTGTGGGCCATTGCTTGCTTTGCACCACAGAGACAGTGCACTGAACTCCTGCTCAAGTAAGTGAGATACATAGGGAGTATGTTCTCCTTCATATGTGTTTCATGTTATCATGAATGTGTGCCATTCTTCCAACATGAGACTTGATGGATTTGATGGCAGTCAGACCATAATTGAATGGCTTGAGTTTAAATGGCTGTGAAACATACCTTATGAAAGTGCAATGACACATTTAGCTATTTTATGCATAATGGAATTTGAAAATGTGTCACCAGAAATTCCTAACTTGATGTAAGTGCGAGCTGAAGTTTCAAATGTTGCAACAAGGGGCGCAGCAACAGCAGAAGCTGTCTTATTTGATTTGTGCTTCTTTCTTTCACAACTGTCATGACAGCCCAGTTTATCGAGTCTCTTGCGATATTGCCCCCCTGAGGACTGAGGTATTTTAGCTCTGCAAGCACATGTTGAGTATGTGCAGCTGTGCCATGCATTTGCAATGCCTTAGCAAGGTTTTTCCACTTGCATTTTTGTACTTAGAGGGTATGTTTCAAGCTTTATATCTTTCGTATCAATACTTAAAGGTCTGAGTCCCATGGTTTTCATTTTAGATATAATTGCAGCTCCGAATAAACGATCAATATTAATATTTTCTCCAGTTACAAGAATTATGTCATGAAAGGTGCACAATACAGCTCAGCAAAAATATTGGACATTTAAGTAATTACCAAGTGCATATTTGAAGCATTTTTCTACATGACATGTTCTCAATTTTTTTTTAGGTTTGGCCGTTAACTTATTATTCCTTTATTTACCCAGAGCTCAAATATCAATTTAAAGACATGTCTCATGTATAATCTGAAATGATGCATCAAACTGAATCGTGAATAAATAAGTTCCTTGTCTGTCTCAGAGCATTCACAGATCAGCTTAGGAAGATCTCCCGGGATGCAGGGATGCCCATCCAGGGTCAACCTTGCTTCTGTAAGTACGCCCAGGGCGCGGACAGCGTGGAGCCCATGTTTAGGCACCTCAAGTACACATACCAGGGGCTCCAGCTGGTTGTCGTCATCCTACCGGGGAAGACACCTGTTTACGGTGAGCGATGCACTCATTTTGTTTGTCATTCAGTGAGGAACTTGTATTTTCTTACTACAGAGACATTTATTTTAAAAAACCAAACAGTACATTTTTGTGGCGTGAAATCCTGTTTGCGATCACTGATACTCAAAATGTTGCTAATACCCTACTTCTTTCAAACTCTGAGCAGAGCTGATTGCACAGGTTGAAGTTTCCCAGGGCTGCTAATCATTATTATTTGTTTTTAGGGTGGAATCACAATTTATCATGTGTATTCATTTATTACTGGAGATAAGATGGACTTTCTCCCCATGAAACCAGATTGTTCTCTTAAAGCCAAATATAAATAACATCTGACTAAATAATGTCATGACAACATGGAAGTAGGATTGGACTTCTAGTTGGCTTTGCTTAAAACAAACATTTCTTAAGTTAATCTTATCTGTGAGGGTTTTTGTGATTAGAGTGTTCACTTGTATTTAAAGCTCCTGATCTGGTGTATCTGAACATGCCTGCTGCTTGCTGAGCAAGTCTTACTGCTTCTATTGGTGCTTTAGGAATAAACTACAATTAAATAGGAAGCAAATAAAGCTACATTCTCTCTGATTCTTCCCATTTTCTTCTCAACTCACTCTGTCATTTAAACATCAGTAATCCCTTCTGTACGTAACAACGCAACCCACATATTATTGTATTACACTTTCAGGTTGCAAGAAATGTAGACATAACCATGCCTCCAGAAATTACATATTCAAATACAAATACAAACACCAGTATTGAGAGATCATGTTTAATTAATTGATGTATCCATGTATCTGTGTTGTAGCTGAGGTGAAACGTGTTGGAGACACGGTCCTTGGCATGGCCACACAGTGTGTACAGGTGAAGAATGTTCAAAAGACGACACCTCAGACCCTCTCCAACCTCTGTCTGAAGATCAACGTCAAGCTAGGCGGTGTCAACAACATCTTACTCCCACAGGGCAGGTCAGTAGAGATATTACTACACCCCTTACTGAAACTTGAGTTCATCACATTTTGTAAACTTTTTTCAGATGTGTAAGAATGTTTTTGTGCTACATTTCACCTGCTCTCTGTGTTCTTGTTCCAGGCCGTTGGTGTTCCAGCAGCCTGTGATATTCCTCGGCGCAGATGTGACTCATCCGCCTGCAGGAGATGGAAAGAAGCCTTCTATTGCTGCTGTAAGAAAGATCACACCACACAATACAATGCATCATAAATCACTTCCCTTCATACAGAAGTATGTGAAATGTAAAAGGATCTTTCAACGGTCAAAAATAATGGAGAATTATTACTCTGCTCTACAGAACTTTTTGTCTTGTTGAGCTCTTTTTTTTTTTTTTTTTTAGCTTTCCTGCCCACACAAAAAAGCATAGTTATGCCTAAGCAGCTATCATATTCTCCTGTAGCAGTCTAAAACACTATAAATACATAATATATAATATATTAAACCACCTTTACACTTTGTTTCTACTTAAATGAATAACCTTGTGTGATACATACATTTCAATCTTTCTCTGGTTCGTACTAAATGATATTTGCTTTTGCTCTTCAGGTCGTTGGTAGTATGGACGCCCATCCCAGCCGATACTGTGCCACAGTCCGGGTGCAGCAGCACCGCCAGGATATCATCCAGGACCTGGCCACCATGGTGCGGGAGCTACTCATCCAGTTCTACAAGTCCACCCGCTTCAAGCCCACCAGAATCATCTACTACCGAGACGGTATCTCAGAGGGCCAATTCAACCAGGTGATATATCAGGCATGATAAAGAACAGTTTAATAAATATACAAAAATATTTAGGCACATTTCTTTAGACAGGTCCAAAAGAAAACTACAGACCTAGCAGTGCTTTTTGTTAATTCCTATGTTGTTATACTTGCAGGTTCTTCAGCATGAGCTGCTGGCGATCCGTGAGGCCTGCATCAAGCTAGAGAAGGACTACCAGCCTGGCATCACCTTTGTGGTTGTGCAGAAGAGACACCACACAAGACTGTTCTGTATGGACAGGAACGAGAGGGTCAGTATTGTGTCACTGAATAGTAATTTTGTTAAAATGAGAGAGAGCTCTTGAGAGAGATGTTATGTGTGACTGTCTTGACTGAGGATGTAGCTGCTGTAACCAAGCAATTTCCTGTGAAGGATCAATAAAGTATTCACCCATCTGGATCTATCTAGACCTTAAAGCTCCAACATTTTAAAATAATGTCTGTCTAATGTTGGCATTTCTGCAGGTTGGGAAGAGTGGCAACATTCCTGCAGGCACCACAGTGGACACCAAAATCACTCACCCATCAGAATTTGACTTCTATCTTTGCAGTCACGCTGGCATACAGGTAAGAACTGAATTAGGGTCAGCTTCAGATGTGAAGTAAATGACCTAAAGCAACCCATTTGCCTGTGGATTCTTTAAAAAAAAACATACCATCATTTAAATTTCAAATTAAGTTGATTTTGGCAGGACATTAAGAAGTTTTTCTTAGCTTTAATGTTTCTCCTTTTGATCACAGAAGCAAAACCATCACCACTTTTTATTTTTTGCAGGGTACCAGCAGGCCGTCTCACTACCATGTGCTCTGGGACGACAACCACTTCTCTTCAGATGAACTGCAGGTCCTCACGTACCAGCTCTGCCACACCTACGTGCGCTGCACCCGTTCAGTTTCCATCCCAGCACCAGCCTACTACGCCCATTTGGTGGCTTTCCGTGCTCGATATCACTTGGTGGACAAAGAGCATGACAGGTAAGAACTCGGAGCATTTGCTGTGTAACAGACACTTGTCTGCTTTTTGAAAAGCCCCATCTACACATATTATGTTGAATCAGTGTTTTACACTACTGTAATTTTTTTTTAAATTGCTGTTTCAGTGCTGAAGGCAGTCATACGTCAGGCCAGAGCAACGGGCGCGACCACCAGGCCTTGGCTAAGGCCGTTCAGATCCACCAGGACACCCTGCGCACCATGTACTTTGCCTGATAGCACACAACCCCAGGTTAGCGTGGGTGAGACCCAATTGATGGAACACACTACCCCTCGCTGTCTTAGTGTCAGCTGTTGATAGCATCAAAGTGGTTTCACATCATGATCTCCCTACCTAACACACCTGTCAGTTACCCAGTATATCTACAATTGTACTTCAGCCCACATGTGAAAGCCCCTGACCCACCTAAACCAAGCCAGCTATTAGACTGTAAGATGCAAAAAGAATTCCTCTTTCTTTGGTTTTGAGCTGGAAGAGGTTTTATCTTCATGTTGTGCGTTAGTGTGTATTTGTATTTGTTGTAGGGAAATGTGGCGCAAAGTGTGAAAGGAAACAGAAACGTGTGTACACCAATACCCAAAACCTAGCATTTCTACACTAGTGGGCAGTATCATTATACAGTGGGGTGGTTTATAATTTAGAAAAAGCCGTTCACCCTCCTTCTCCTGTTTTTATTCTGTCTCGGTGCTTTAAAGGCGAAAGCGCCATCAAAAGATGGTGGGGGCATGTTCATTGTTTATTTGCCTAATAATTTGCTCCTCTGACAAATATATTATTTATCAGCCAATCAAAGCAAAGTGCACTGACCAGAATGGGTACTTCAATCAGGACATAAGTACTTAATACGTTTAAGGTTGTGAGTGATTTTCACATAGGGCACTATGTGATGAAAAAAGTGCCATTTGAGACCACCTTTCTGTTGTCATTTCTATGTAAAACTATGAATTATTTGACCCACATACGCTGGGTTTTCAGTATTTGTCCTTGATTGACACTGACAACTATTTTATGCCAAATCTGGGACAACTTACTAAAGAATTCTTTGCGTCAGATTTGTTATCAACCCTTGAACCGACACTTAGTTTATTCTAGATGGCTTTTATTATTCAGATAGAGATTGAATGAACAGCAATTTTATTCTTCCCTGTTTCACGTGTTAGTCTGAACTGATAAAGTTGCACCATTAACCGAATTCCCATGACGATAAATAGCATATTGGGACTGGTTCCCAACAAGGATACCTTTCTGATGTACTCTGAGCCGCGTTGATGTAAGACACATTATGTAGAAATCAACACAGGGGAACACAATGAATTTTTTTGTTCCCTTCTGTTTTTATAGTCTATTTTAATTTCAATCATTTTTGTAATGAATATGCATGTAGCTGACTCATGTTTTAGACATTTAGGCATTTGTGACAATTGTTTTTTTTCTTCCTTTTATACGCATTAACCCAACTTCTATTTTTAATGTATATAGCAGCAGAATAGTGTTTCTGCAGTGTCTTTGTCAGAGCGGGATATTTGTGTGGCGTTTTGATATCCAGGCATTCGGTACAGTGGAGTGAAAGGTGCAACATTTTAGAGTTAAACTAATCGAAATTCCCTTAAAAAACTAAAAACTAACAAAAACCATATGATTATAGTGTATGCTCCAGGAATTGAGAGCAGGTGTCGCACAAAAGCTTGAGTTTTATGCAATTGACTTTTTGTGAGTCTTTATACTATATAGTAATGTTGGGAATAAGGTATATTTTGAATAAGCTTTCAGCAGAGGCTGCTGAAAATATATAGATTTTTTTTTTTTTTAAACAATTGGCCCATATGTAGTCTAAATTAACACTGTCTATTTGTATAAAGATTTTAAATGCAAATATTCTCTTGCCTTTTAAGACTGGTATGGTCTTACTAATAATTGTAAACGTTTCCTAACATCCCACCTAAATTTTACTACTAAGTTAAGCTGGCGAATGTTCACTTAGTCTTGATTGGAGGCAAGTAGTTTATATTTTCTAACTATGCATCATTTTTAACCAAGAGATTTAGTAGTGGGGGTATCTCACATGAATTTGGGTCATTTATAGAGGTAGATAATCAGGGCTTTTTTTTTTGGTTTATGTTGTTTTTTAGCATGTGGCATTTAATAGCGTTTCTTAGTGCTTTTCAGAATCTTCATACCTTTCTAAGGGATGAAGTATATATGTGGTCATTTGTAACATTGTAGATTTTATAGCCTGAAAATTGGGCGTATCCTTTGTAACACACAAATCTTTCTTAGCCAAACAAGATTACAAACTTTTACATGATTAATATTCAAAAGACATGGAAGCACAAAAGGACATCTTGATTCTAGGTGCTAGAAGTTTTCACTGTAAACCACCTTAAATCCTCACTGGACTGGTCCACAAGGCTTTTTACTTGTATGCTTAAGAAAAAAGAAAAAAAAAAAGAAGGAAAAAAATCGATGCTTCATCATTTTGAGGATCTTTCTCTCCCTCTGACGACCTGTCTGTGTTACCCTTTTTACTCATTACCTGTAAAGCAACTATAAATCCGACTGACTGTGTTTGTGGGGCATTTTGAAAATCACGTACTTGATATTTACTGTTATGATGTCAATATTGTTCTTATCGGTGCTGGTCTCACAACATGTAAATTTGGATGCACTTTTGATAGCAGAACGACGATTTCTATAGATGTGTGTGCCTCGATCGAAACAGGAGGCTCAGCCATATTGTGTGACACTGGTGTAATTGTATGGAAATGGCCGTGTGTTCTACCTCTTGTTACCTGTTTAAGTGTTATGGTAACATCACACTGCGGGCCATTTCTGTATAATTACCCCTGCTATCTGTCTAATTGGCATTGTTTGGAGTCTTGCATTGACGGCATAAATTTTAGACGCTTTGTATGCATGATGATGGTGAACACGCTTTCTCAGTTTATATGTAGTTGTGTGATTTTTCATAGTTTTACTCAAACTGATGTCAAGAGTGAATGTGTGTTTGGTTTTTTTTTGTAGGGGTTTTGAGTGTTGAGCTGTACGACCAAATTCTTGAAGTGTGTTTTTATTCACACGCAGCTTTCCCTTCTTTCTTTCCTTTTTATTCTATGCACCAATGAAACAACCATTTTATCTTTTGACAACTAGATTTTTTCCCACCCTAGAACTACAACAACAAATGAAAAGCCCACATCAGGTATGATCATTGCATATCCTTTAACCTGGATGAATTTGTACCCTAGCGTTGCCGTTAGGTCGACTGTTAATGAAAGTTGCTTGCAAGATTAAAACGATACAAAGAGAACAACCCCGTCAGCCTGGAAAATATCAAACTGATATTGAAATAGATGTTTGTAAAACAGCAAAGCCTCTAATCACTTTAACTTCATCATGAAACGTATTGTTCCCGTGTGTAATTGTGCATTTATATCTGTCATTCTACTTCAAGTGTGGCTGGATGAGAGCAAATGACTCAATGTGTTGATGAAGATTGATCAATGAGGCTTGTCGTTGGTTCTGTGCTCGGAAGATTGAACGTCTTTGTGTCTGTGTGACTGCAGGCATTCGTAATGCCACAAACATCCATATTCGTCATTTATTTGAATGTTCAGTGTTGGGATTGTTTCTCAAAGGGATGCCTTGGTATGTGGTATTTTAGTGGGAAGCTAATATTTCTGTGGGCAAAATGTTCCCGTTTTCTGACACTCAGTTTCCACATGATGTAATACGTCTCCTTAATAATAACCTGCTAAAATTTAAAAACATCATAGTCTCTTTTTAGCAGACGGGTTTGTACTTGTTGTTACTGCTTCTTTGTGTTTTACGTTACCTGTACCAGCACCTTAGAATACCAGATCAGAATGGCATTGCTTTTCCTGGAAACAAAACTCAAAACATTTTACAATGTTGTTTTTGCACTAAACAAGAATGGACTTTGTAGCTGTTGCAGCATTAAGAGTATTTATCAGGTGACAGAAATGGCAGCCTCTTTTTTGTTTTAATTTAGAAAGGAGCAGTTGGCTTCGGTGGCCTTCCAAGAATACAACTTGACACGTGTAGCCAGCAGGCCCAAGAGCCTCAGCGTGTGCTCAGTATAGCCACGCCTGCTGATCAGGAGGGACTCCACCAAGCCAACCAGCATCCAAGTTTGGTTTTTTTTTGTTTTTTTTCCCAGAAATATCCTGATGCCTTTTTAAACGATGAACGAGTGAAACTTGTAGTTGCGCCGGGTGGGTTGCCTTTTGTTTTTAGTGGCAAGGGAGAAAGGTGCTTTATGCAAAACAAACTGACAGCTGTTAAAATGAACTGATTCGCTGATGATGAGGTTTATGTGATTGACGTCGCTTGTCGCAGATGTGATGCCAAAGTGCTGTGTGAGGACAAAGTGTGTAGGAAGGTTTTACATGGTCATAGTCCCTGTTCAAGACTGCAATGTGCATAGAAAAATCATGCTAAAATAACCACAGACTATACATATCAATATACGGAAGAGGTGTTTACTTTTTTACATAAATCTGCCTGATAATAATGCGCTAAATCAAGAATGTGTATAAAACAAATACTGAAAATAAGTACAGCAGCCTGGATAAATTTGGCACTAATTTACTAGTTTATTGGTGCCCAAGGTGCTTAGTCAGGCATTCAAAACATGTGGCGGGGACCATCATGAAATTATAAAATACGTTCTCCGACTCTTAAATTAAATGCACATACTCACCTCAGTTTGGCTGTTTTTCTGTGTCTTTTGGAGCGGCCAAAACTAGGACAAAGCAAGTTCTAGAAATGGCCGGTTTGTAAACTAAATGGCATATCATAAGCTAAGTTAATTGATCTATTAATTTTTATTTTCATGATAGCGGGTTTTCTTCTTTTTGTAGGTATGTTTTTAAATTTACCGTTGGAAGAGGCTGAGATTAAATTGCTCCAAGTGTAACGATCAGCCTCTTCACTTTTTCAGCAGACTTTGCTGGCTTTTGAATGGTCTTGGAATTAAAAGAAAACAGATTTCAAATAAAGAAAAAACCTATATCAATTTATTCCAAACTCTCTGTACAGTAATGTTTTTCCTCTCTGCCTCTCATCCGTCTCTTGTAGAGAAACTTATTTCTGACATAAAGAAACCTCTTGTAGAGTAGACCTATTTTCCTAGATCCAAATAACAATGAATGTACTTAGAGCCTGCATGGTTTGATATAGTGTATAGGCTATCCATCCAGTACATTTATACTCGTGTTTGCTACTTGTGTACAGCCTTTTCTTTTCTGGGTGTTTCTCTCTTATTTATAGGATTAATTAATGACAAAGTATTATGTTTTCTTTTATTAAGCTCATTAATTAGATATCGCCCACATCACAGCTGATATTAATGATCTTTTCACTGATTAACATGAAATACAAGTCTTCAGTTGTTACAGATGTCTTTCTCTGGATGTCAGCGACTCTAGTTTTAGTAGACAAACGTTTCACACTGGTGCAAAGAGTAGTAATAATTTTGTTTTGTTCTGGCGTCATGCTTGTGTGAGATGCTGTAACATAAGAGCTGTATGTGTATATATGCTGGTTGCTTTGGTGTGATCTTGTTTGCTGTTAGATTTTATTTTTATTTTTTGCTTCCGCTTAAGTCCTCAGTCTGATATTCCTGTCCAGTCCTCGCAGAGTTGTCCTGTATAAATCCAAAAATCCTCCCTAAGTAGAGTCCCATAACTCATCTGTACCGTGCCACTTGAAACTGAAAAATCTCTGTTTTTTACATGGCACTCTGTTGGCTTCATTCCTAGAAAAACCTTTCTGAAACATCACTTGGTCCTTGAAAGTTAGCCTTGATCATGCCGTTGTCCACCCAGTTACCTGAAGCCATGTGATACCGGTTTGGTTTTTGCAGTTTAAACTTGCCTATATTGTTGTTTGCAGCTACAAATTCAAAAGGGGTACTGGGCAGACCTGAGGGGAATAACTATTAACCTCTCATGTCCACTTGATGCAGCTATGTCCCATTTTGGAGGAGTGCCATCTCCGTCATGTTTTTTTGTTCACGGTTTCAGTGTCTCCTGGAGGCTTTTAAGCAGTCTTCAAGCAGTCTGTTCTTCACTATTCACATTTCCAATATTGATTGGAGTTGTTCTGCCCACATTTTAAGCCATGCTACCAGTGTGGGTCTGAAGATAATGACACTGACGATCTGATGGTAAATCCGTTAGTTTGGTACCAAAACATCTAATAGATGGATAGGCATAACATTTTGTACAGACAATTATGTTCACTAGAGGATGAATCCTAGTGACCCCTGCCTCAGGATTTATGACCAAATGGCTATCCTAGAAACTAACGACATTCCCATCAGCTTCAGTTATTCTTAGCTTTTTTTTTTGCTAATTAGCAGATGTTAGCATGCTAACACGTGAAACTGAGATGGAAAATATTAATTGTAACAGCTGAACATCAGCACGGGCTAAAATTGCAACTGGTCATCTCTGGAAGCCGGGACGGAGCCAGAATGTAACTGCTGCATCTGGTGGACATTGAAGGTTGGGGCCTGTGGCTGTTGTAAATCTGACCGAACTGTTACGGAGCTTCACCAAACCAAACCGATGCCATCCAGCTGATCTACATGCATCCAATCGTGCAAGACTTGTGTGGGTATTTTTGTATATTTCAAAGTATTTCTAGTCCTCAGAATGACTTGGCTTTGTATTTACCAACTTGGAAAAAACTACCTCAGAGCAGTGTCCGGTGCTAGCTAATATTAGCCCTAATTTATAATAATGGTAACAAAATCAAAAATTGTAGTGACCAAACCAATACAAGCCAATATTGTGTGAAAGCACAGGTCTTTTTTTTTTTTAACCTTAATAAATGGAAAACCAAGTAATCATGTATGACTGGTTGGTTGCTTTAGTTGGTTACACTTAAGGGACCACATTTTTTGTAATCGGGAGGTCAAGTCTAATTGTTTCGTGCAAGTCCTTCATTTTTAAAAAGACAAAAACAACCCAGCGCGTTAAATAAACTGTAATCATGACTGGATCACATGTTGAAAAATGTGCCATCGTAATTGCTAATCCAATATGACAGTGTGTTAAATATTCCAGCAAAAAGTTGGTGATATTGAGCCATGTTTGTAGTGGCGTTAAAAGGCTCGATGGATAGATGTATGCACAGCAATAATGTCAGCATGTGGGCTGTGAATCGTAGGTAATTATTTGTTCGTTATTACGCTGGTCAAGGCAACTCTCAATTAACAGCAGACTTAATTTAGCAGGACGATACTTTGCAAATGGGTAGATCGACAGATAATCTTTGTCTCGATACCTGTAACCAGCTTTTTCTGTTTTTGTTTACCCGGATTGTTAAAATATCAAGGTTTCATACTGGATAGAGCCACTCTTCGTGATCAAACACCGACATTTCTCTGCCGTGTTAACCCAGTACTGCAATACAATCAGGGAGGATGTCCCTGTCTCTTACTCAGTTCATTTTCCACTTTCCTACCATTAGCCGGACACCATTTGTGTTGAGGGTATAAGCAGTAGTGTGCATGTGACAATTTACAAAGGGAATACACAGATTTGAACATACTTTACGATGTATCAAATCATTGTAAATTTCAACAAAAGGTACATATGAGGTCGTGTGGCAATGAACTTCAGATTGTTGTCATTTTGTCTCAACAGAAAACATCCAGCATGTTTGTAGTCGTTTTATGTGTGCCTTTTTGTCGGATCTTTCTCTTCTCCATCTGCCCTTACTTTTGGGTTTTAAGTAATTTTTTTCCGCATTAAGGTTTGACAAAATCTGCCGCGCCACATAAAAGTAATTTCCATTTTTAATCATCATGCAACCTTTGCGTGTAGATGCTGCATAGAACGATCAGTATTTGTGTTTTGCACTTTCCAAGCAGTCTCAAAAAAAAATCGCCCACTTGAAGTTGGGCAGAAAGTAAAAAATAACTGACGAGGTATTTTATGCTATCAATAGGAATTATAAGGAATAATATGACTTTGAAGAGCTTTTCTAAAAAGGTTGAGATATATATCTATATATATATATATTCATGAAGTACCTCATAAGCCTGATATATGCTGCATTGACTTGTTTTTTCTTTAGTGTACTTCATATTGTCCAATAAAAATCTAATTTTCCCCTTTGGGAGGTTTGAATGTCACTGCAGGCTGTGCAAATGCCACAACCAGTTAATCTGATAGTTCTGTTGTAACAAAGGAGCTGTTGCACCTTGTGGCCAAATCATAACTTGTCATTTATGCAATTTATACACAGTCTCATCTGAATATTTCTCAGCTGTGGCCACACCATTTGTATTCTGTCTTTTTGTTTTTGCATATTCTCTGTGTCTGTGTAGCCAAAAAATTATCAGGTTTAGTTGACGAAGAGTTGCACCAAGCATCCTGCGAGGCTCTGTGGTATAATATATATATATATAAATGACTGTTGACTCAGGTATTGCCGCGAAAGGGCTATATCTGCTTACTGTGTCCCTGCTCCAACTCCTCCCGCACCTTTGTCTTAAAATAGCCTTAGATCTACACGAGAGGTTCCTATTTGGCCTTAAAAAGTTGAACAAATTATGCACTACAATTTCACAGACTTGACAGAGAGCTTGATTCCCGTTCCAACCCTGTTTTTTGTTTTTGTTTTTTTAAGAGTTTGTGTCGTGTCATTGCCATGTTATCTACCTCCTATGAATGTAGGGGCTGTCCTGGAGATGTAGTCGACTGCAAAACTTTTTTGATTTTCATGCTCGTTTAAGGAAAACAGACAATCATCTGTAGATTCTTGAAAAATATCAAATATATTCCCCTGTTCAGTCATAGAGCTGATTCCAGGACACTCCATTTTTCTTGATGTTTTTTCCCTCATTGGCCATTTTCATTTTATACTTCGTGATTTTTTTTTTTTTTCGTTGTTAGCCATGATGGAGAAGCAAAGTGACCAAAGTCTCTTGGCAAAGGCAGCCCTGCACAGCCTCGTGAATTCAAACCTCCCTTTATTTGTGTCATGATGAGCTCAGTTATGAGTTTTTGTTTTATTATTTTTTTTCCTCTTTCTCTTTTTTCTCTTCTCCCTTATTTAAACCACGACATGCCAAAACTGAATTTGCTGTCATTCCTGTTCTGGTGAGGGTCTTTATGTTGCTGATTTTAATTTGTTCACATCCACTGCTAAGCTCCTTGTTCTTGTTGTTGTAAAGTTGTAAGCTTTGATTTCTATTTTACATTTCCTTATTTTTTTGTTAACAATTATGCTTACAGAACACAAGATATGCTGTAAACCCTGTTAGGACATAATGTGAATACGTATCACTTAATATAGTTCACTCTTTTGGCTTGACTGTAAGTTGCGTTAATTAATAAAAATGTTTAAAAAGTTTCCCAGTCTTGTTGTGACTTTCTGTTTTCAGCAATCTCAACCTCTGAGACTTCTGCCACTGCCAATACAATGGAGGAGAATGAAATATCATGTGATTCTTAAAAATAAAGGGCATTTGGAAAAACTCAACAGCAGCATCTCTTTCCAGGAACAATGTCCCAGTTACTCTGGATAATTAACATCACTCAAATTCATTACATTTATTTTTTCTAGGCTGTGTCCTTTACACATTTTCAAAATACTTGACAATACAAAATGATGTTGTCTAATATAGCTGTAGAAAAACATTGCCTACATAAAATGGTTTAAAATTGGCAGAATTATGACTTAAATCAGGAACCAATTGATAAACCAATATGAACAAGACCTGACCAAAGGATGGCAACTTTTGATACTTGACAGGTTCAACTTTAGCTCAGTATAAACTATTACTAGAGGGCCTTTTTGGATTGATTTTGAGTGTATAGCAGAAGATTGTAGTCCATAAGGTAGAGAAAGATGACATGCAGCAAAGGTTTCCAGCAGCCCTTGAATGCGGAAGTTTCAATGACATTGTCAGTATCGTAAACCCCCGTATTCCCAGTTAATCCAATGAGTCATGCATTAAAGTAATATATAAACGATTTAAAGAGAAACTAGTTTGTGAGATGTAATAAACTTTATTATAACTTTGCAGATAAAAATGTAGAAACAAATCTGTAGACATGGGTTGATGTGAAAACAATTCAACAGGCAGTAGGGCTGCTTTTTCACAATGTGGCACAGGTTGATTTTAAAAACATCACAAATGTCGCTAAGCTCGTCCATGTTAGCCTTAAATGGTTTCTGAAGCCTTTAACAGTCCAAGACAATGACTCCAGATTCAACACAGGCTTCAGAGCAAATGAATTTGAAATGGAAACTGGTGGCATTTTGAAATGTTTTGACTTGTTTTAAGACAGATTTACATGTCTAAAAGACGTGTGTGTGTGTGAGAAAGTTTTGACCCTTAGCTTTGCTAAATGTATCTGCCACACAGTCATATTGTGTTAAATTAGAAATGCATGTTATAGCCTGTATTTGAAATATTGATCAGATATAACAATTGTAGATTTTAAACTTTATTGGGAGTATGATTGGGGCTTTGGCATACTGCAACATTGAAGACAAGGACCATAAGGAGAGAGTGGGTTTGTGCCACGTTCACATATATAAAACATTAACAAATTGGCATTTAGATATAAAGATGAGGGCAATAACGGTCATACTCCAGACAGCCAGGCAGGATAATTGAAAACAAAGCAAAAGATCATGTGTGACAAAACACTACACTCTAAAAATCACAACACCAGTGAAAAACTAGCATAAGAAAACAAAGCTAGACAAAATTAAAAGACACAGACAGTATTTGATCTTGGGAAAAGTACATTATAACGCTCTTTTTTTCTTTTACATACTGGAGGACTTGTGCACAAGCAGGCCTTTAACTTTTTATTTCTGCCCAGCTGATCCTGTGACACTTATAGAAGAGTTTAGAGCTACATAACAACACTAAAGGATTAATTGTACTGAGGTGAAAATAAAATACAACTACAGTTTGCACAGACATGGCAATGATGTGTGACATTTGACAGGTTTCTTGGACAAGGACTGCTCAGAAATCTTGATTAATCCATCACTGCTCCTTGTCTTCGTTTTGGAGCTCGGGTGGGGATCAAAATCCTAGGTGTCCGTGAAGGAAAAACCGACAACAACACTCGAACTTGGGACACAACAGAAAAATGAGACTACAACAATAAATTAATGCAAAAATATGGCCCATGACCAGATTTTTTTGTTTCATTCTCACTGGAATTCCACATTGAATAGAAAGATCTTTCATAAAAAGTTATAAAATAAATAAGCACTCTTTCCCTTTGAGTTTGAGTAGAAAAAAAGTTGCATGGCGTGCAGGCCCAAGAGAAGTTCTTTTTTTGTTTGTTTTTTTAAGAATATTTTGTTATTTTGCAGAAGTATCCCTTCCTTCTTCTCTTCTTCTTTGGCCTTCGTGGTCAAAAACACACACACACACATGCTGATGGGTCAGTGTGACCCGCTCAGAGTGGTCAGTGGAGCACTGATGCTGGTCCTCAGTACACCCAGTTCACCGGGACCCACTGGGATTCACTGCACAGTTTGTCCACGGCGGCCTGTAACGTCTCGAAGGCCTTGTCTAGGTTGTCATTGACGATGGTGAGGTCGAAGTAGTGGCTGTAAGCCCTCTGGATGCGGGCGCTCTCATCCACTGTCTTCCTCAGGTCCACATCCTGTCAACACACAAAGGACAGGTGAGTTGTGGAACCTTTATATTATTTTAGGTTAGCAACATTAACACCAATTAAAGGGATCTCCGCTTTTAAAGAGTTAATTGTAAAGATAAAAAAAAAGCCAAAATAAATAAAAGCCATCCTATTTTTGATGCTCTCAAGGTAGATTAAAAGGGACATAACCTCATTGAAATTATTGAAGTTGTAGCTAAAATGAATTTGGGTATCAGAAAGTTGAAGACTGATGCGCACTCTTAGATGTCCAAGAGGTAGCATATAGACTGGGCCGAGAACAGAACCCTGAGGAACCCCACAATGCAGCATTGATCGAGAGCACCTGTAATCACCACAACCAACATAAAAAGTCTTATCTTTGAGGTAGGATTAAAACTAATCTAGAGCTGTGACACTGACACCTACCCACCTCCTCAAGATGGGTTAGCAGAAAGGTGTGGTCACTAAAAGAACGGCAACTGATGGACGCTCAGTGTCATTTGCCAAAAGTATATCATTGAGCACCTTGAAATGCACAGTTTATGCTGTGGCAACCTCTTCAACAAAATTGAAAACCTTCAAACAGTATTCTCACTCATAAAATCTTTAAGTTGATCTGCCAATTTAGCTAAAATGGGAAGTTTAGACATTGGTCTAAATCATTGGGATCAAGCCCTCTTTAGAAGAAAAAAAAAGGCTGGACTGAGACATTTTTAAAAAGGGGTGGTGCAGTACTTGAGGAAAGGGAGCAATTAAAAATATGGAGAATAAAAAGGCTAATTGTATTGAAATATCCTTAAAAAATGGAGTGTAATGTTCGACATAAGTGTGTGTTTGAACAAAACATTGGTGTTAACCTACCGTGAGCTGTTTAGTGGTGATGCCTGCGTCCACCACAGCTTTGTGCATGGACTTGAGTGTATCAAAATCTGGCGCTGCGATAAACACCACATAAGGCATGAACTCTGCTGTTTTCAATACCTTCAGAGCCTGCAGGGAGACACGGGAGGTGATAGAGCAGTCATAAATCATTTTGTCCTTGCTTAAATGTCCCTACTTTGTCTTCTCTTGCATAAAAACTGGAAATGCTTCAAAATGTTCTTTCTTAAAGGACCCTCATCATTTCTTATTCTATCCAATCT
The DNA here is from genome assembly GCF_963691925.1 of Scomber scombrus. Taxonomy (NCBI): domain Eukaryota; kingdom Metazoa; phylum Chordata; class Actinopteri; order Scombriformes; family Scombridae; genus Scomber; species Scomber scombrus. Next base: position 18,276,975 of record NC_084985.1, read on the forward strand.
CATCTACAACGTTAACTCTCCCTAAACATCTTTTATACCTGTGGGTTGACATCGAGGATGCAGGTGCGACCTGTTGACACCACCTCATGGATGGACTCAATCTTGGTTCCGTAGAGGTTGCCGTCATACTCGCCGTGCTCCAGGAAGCGGCCAGCCTTCACGTCCACCTCCATCTCTGTTCTTGTGGTAAAGTGGTAAGAGTTGCCATCCAGCTCTTCGTCACGGGGCCGCCGTGAAGTGTCTGGACAGAAGAGGTCAGTTCAATGTGTCAGTTCAGAGACATTTGCTGAACTATTCCTCCTATTTTGGGTTGGGTTGTCACTATCGAAATACAGATTAAACCGAGTGTGACGTACATGGTATAGTGGTGCCGAAGCGGGTAGGTTGGAGGACCATCAGTCGGTTCTTCAGGCTACGTCTGCCCACACCCTGGGCACCAATCAGAACCAGTGTCTTTCTCTGGAATGCAGGCACCTTCGCCACTTCCTCATAGATCTGCAGCTCATGCCTGTCGAACTCTGTTCAAACAGATGTAAAATTGTGACTCAATCATAGATGATGATAATGAATATGTCAGCTAAGATTCAGCAGTGTGAAGAATCTCACCTGCATTCTTGGCTGTTAGATACATCATCTTCTTCTTCTTTTTTCCAGCTATGGTTCCACAAAGGATCCCTACAAAAGAAGAGGAATAGTTAGGCAATCTCAAATCTTTGCTGTTGCAGCATTTGGCCAGAGGAGGGCAGGAGTGGACCATTTTCTGAGAGTAAATTAGTTTTCAAGCAATAGAGAAGTGACAAAGGTCAGGCAGCAAACCAAATAACAGACTGTTTGACATCAACATTACTAAATAGAGGAACAGGAAACTTGAGAGTTTAAGCTCTAAACTAAGCATCTTTTACAGTGCTTGTATAAAATACCACCAAGAAATGCATATAGTGACCTACCTGATCCATCAAAGTCTCGGGGGACAAAAGCTTTCCTCTTCTCCTCCAAGAACTGACTGGGTATCAGTCCTGTGGCCCCAGCCACCACATGGCATGCCTGGCACAGTTCAGAGATCAGATGATTATGTCCCTGTGATCTTTTATGATAGACATACAAAGAGGGGGAAAATGGAAGAAAGCTCACCTGCCACCAGTTGGGATCCTCTCTGTTAACAATCTGAAGGATGTCACCTTTTTTGAAGGCCATGCCCGCCTCTCGACAAGGGATCAGGTTGTCATTGGCAGGGTCATAGTCAAAGTACGGCCGCACATACACCTGAGGTGAACAGATGCACAGTTTTGAGTCTTCCCAGGAACTGATTCATATTTATTTGGGATTCTGTGGTCAAAGGAAAATTTGGCGCACTTGAAATCAAAAGAAAATCTGGCTAGGCTCGAGCTCAGTGTGCCATCTCACACACTGGCACAGTAAATGTGTGGCTCATTCACACCCATTACGTCCCAGGTCCCCACAATGCACCCTACACAGCTGTTCACGCTGCGCCAACAGTGGATGCCAGCGGGGGAAAGTGCTCTGGCCGATGTATTAGATTAAACGAGCAGCCAGAGGAAGCAATAAAACAAGCCAGTAAAAAACACTGTGCAAAATGCCCTGAGCCAGAGAGCAGGATGCGATTTTGCATTATGTTTCAGTCACTTTTACTGCTGGTGCTTATAAATTAAACCGTATAAGCCTTTCCAAGTTTATGTCCAATTGTTTAGGATGCACAATATCAATATAAGGACTAATCAGGAGCCATCATAGGATGAAAAATAGGTGTTGCCCGTATGAGGATAAAAATATGAATAACTGTACTCTTCGTGTGTGGCTGCATGAGATTATAGGAAGCATGTGTGTGTTTGGAGTGTGTGCAAGAGACAGAAACAGCTAGTGTGACCCAGATAGCATGTGGAGTGTTATTAATAGGGCTCCCAGGGTTCACATTCCTGCGCAGGGGATTGTGGGAAGGGCCGTAGGACAGATCACCAGCCCTGTCCAACATCTGCCCATCATTACATAAGCGGGAGTGTTTGTTTACATTATAATCTCATCTGGCATTTGTGTGTGCGAGTGTACCTGCGGAGGTGCAGGAGCGTCTCGGTAGCTGGGGAGTATTTTGAGAGTGATCCCTCCGCTGCAGTCCTTGAGCATCTCCTGCAGCTCGGTGGGGTTGTTGCCGACGTCCTTGCCGTTCACTTCCTTAATGATGTCACCCACGTGAAGCAGTCCCTGCCTGTCAATCATGCCGCCGTGAAGGATCCTTGCAATGACCAGGTCGTCCTTCTCCACACGAAATGTCACGCCCTGAGAGGAAGAGGAGACGGCAAGATGAGGTTTATCCTCTGATATCTGCTTGTAGAAGTGAGCATACCTACACATCATACACACACACACACACACACACACAGACACACACACACACACACACACACACACACACACACACACACACACACACACACACACACACACACACACCATCATCTTTACCCACACACCTACTGTTATGACACTCACACCTTTAATAATATATGATATGAATAATGGTCATCCACATGCTGTATGCAGACACACTTGAATTGTTTCTGTCTCTGCTCACCAGAGGCTCTCCGGCCTTCTTTCGGATGCCAATCATGCGCACAGCGTCAGCCTGCATCAGAGCACTGTTCACTGCTGCATCATTGGCCGTCTCAGTCGGGGGCGGGACTTCGTAGCACTTAGAGGCCACTATGTCGTGTGCCTCCAAAAGTGACTGGGTGAAAATAAAAAAGATAAATTGAGTCCGTTCACAGACTTTATCACTCTTTTCCATGTCTGTTATTATCACATTAGTGGATGTTCAGACTAAAAACAAATTAGGGTTCTACCTTGGTGGGGCGTGTGAAGCTATACTGGTGGCAATTATTTGATGGTTGCGTGGCAGACAGTGAAAATACTTTGTTCACATTACAAAGTAATCTACCTGGAATGTGCACTTTCATGTATTTGACTCGCCAACACAGCTCACTAGATAACGCAGCATTGCATAATGTTGTGTTGCAACAAAAGTTGAGCCAGACTGATGTTTTTTTGCTTTTTTTGTGTCTTTTGACTCCGCATTGGCGTCACTGGACTGACTTAAAATGAATGAAGAGGCTGTACTTTTTTCAGGGCTAAAGTCGGAATGCAGCATTTACTTCTATTCTGTAACTGTCACTCATGGATACAATGGAAGTTTTTTAGCAACTACATAGGCTCACTATAAATGATGCCAACCAGACTCCGGCTTGATATTTCAATGAAAAAACACGAGAGGAGACTAGAGGTAGAATATGTTGACAGATAGTAAAGTTGGATAAATACAATTACAGATACAAACAGATCTCGAGGGCGGTCCATAGAGCAAAAGCTTGAACCAACACTGATAACTGTTTATATGCAATCCTGCAACAACTCTAACAATTGATTTACTAAAAACTGTGCACACAATGCTGTTTGACAACAGATTTGAACGTCCCTGATGTGTTTTCTCTCCAGCACATTAAAAGTTGTAAACTAATCAGGTAATGGTTGAAATCCCAAATATGGATTACCACCAAATCCAATCAATTAGTTCTTGGTTCACTGAATATCCATCCTCCAACTTTCATCCAAATCTGTTGTTTTTATGTTACTACTGGTGTAACACCAGTCAGATACAAACAATTTACTGGTGAAGATAAGGCAAGTCTTTAAAGTCAATACATGACATAATATCCGTTTCACTTCATTCCCTCTCTTCTGTCCCTACCCTCTCTCCATGTTTCTCTCTTTCTCTCAGTAGGTCAACAGGGTCTTATCCTCCAGCTTATAGCACACATGGCTCTGATTGGTGCAGTGGCTTCTCTGGGCTCAGAAGTCTTAACTCCTATTGGTCTAGCCTGTATAAAGCCCCTGGTAGGTTCAGGGATAGAGGTTAGTGTTCTACTGTTGCATGAGGACAGGATACAAAACATTAGATCTGTGCTACTGTACCTACAGTTTAACACATTTAATGTAACCTGTACTATAAACCTTTAAAACAACGCAAAACTAGTCCCTGGTTTAACGTATAATGACATATTACATTTAGCTCAGAGGAAAGTATTAAACGCATGATTTTTGACCTACTGTTGGATTATTGTCCACGGGGAACAGAAAAAGTAGGTGTTATTTGCAATGTAAATCTGTGGTGTTAAAGGCAAGGAAATTGCGATGTGATAAGAAATGGTTCACAGTAGTGTCAGCGAGCCAAGTTAATATTCAATCCAACAGCAGCACAATTACTCCCACAAATCATGTCTGTTCTGCCTTATCACCATTTAAACATGGAGTGAATAAGGTATGTGGTGTGTGTGTGTGTGTGTGTGTGTGTGTGTGTGTGTGTGTGTGTGTGTGTGTGTGTGTGTGTGTGTGTGTGTGTGTGTGTGTGTGTGTGTGTGTGTGGTCTGTCATTGGCTACTTTTTGGGACAAATTTCAGACTTAGGGCCAGTTATTTGTGGACGACTTGTACAATTGAGGACAAAAGCTGTGTCCCCAATTGGGAAAAACCTGATTTTTGGGTCAGTGGTTAAATTTAGGGTAAGGGTTAGGGTAAGTCTCCAGGAAATGAATATAAGTCTATGTAATGTCATTAAAATTGACCATGGTCTGATATGTATGTGTGTTATCCAGGAGTCTCCAGGAAATAAATGTAAGGCGATGTTACGTCTCCTGAAGGGATGGAAACACAACCGCGTGAGCTTGTGTGTGTTTGCTCACTTGGAAGTGGGGCTCTTGCAGGATCCTGGACAATTCCGTTGCGCTGTCGTCTTTAACCTTCAGGCCGCTGATGTCACCCAGGATCTCCGTTACCAGCTCCACGTTGTTGTCCTGCACCGCCTCCAGCTTTACCTCTTCCAGCTGTTCGTGAGCCTGGGAGAGAAAGAGAAAAGCTCAGGGAGGCACGTGGAGGGATGGTAATGATGTTTTGTGTTGTCACGACTTAGTGTTGTGTTACTATTTATTTGGATGTGTAAAAGCCGGATGGGAGTTGAGTTGCTGTATCGGATGCAGATTTATCCTGGGTTTATTTTGCTCTGTGAAGAAGCCACCATCTGCCTCGCGTTACTGTATTAAAAGTCAGAGGAGTATTTATTTATGTTTAGTGATCTGTCATCTCTACAAGTTCCAGCCCTGCAGGGAAAATTCCAACAGTGGAAAATGACAGCAGCCTGTCTCGCAGAAACTACAGCTGTCCTCTAACTGAACTCACTGCTCACTAGGCTTCTTACAGCAGTGAGGAGGTTTGAACAAACTCTGTGTGCAGAGGCATTGCAATACATGCAATATCAGTGGAGAACAGGCACAACACTGAATCTGCACCATTTTGTCACCGACAGTATGTATGCATTTGTGGTTCAGATGCACTGAGCTGTGTTAGTCCAAGCCTTACTGTACTTCCTCAGTCACAGTAAGCAAAGCAACACTGGGAGCAGGTGGGGGTGCAGAGCTGGCTTGTGGTTAGTCAGCTCACTGCTTCTCACCCCGAGCTATGTGTGTGTGCTACCTTAGCCTGGGAGCGTACAGTGGGACTTTCCATGATGCCGCGCAGGAAGAGCAGGTCGATGTCTTTGGCTCCCGTGGAGGTGGGCGGCTCACCCAGGTTATCCAACACCTGCTGCATGGCTGCATGGACGGGTCCGACGACATAAACAGAAACAGAGGAAAAGAGAGATAAGGTGAGTTAGCCAGGCGTAAAAGTCATACAAAGCATAAACATACACACACACACAACAGTTTTAAAGATAATGCAGCAGCTGATAAGAAGAAAAGCAGACACTGGCTTATGAATGTTAGGTCTGGCCTTAGGTTGTAAGGCTTTGAATTAAAAAAATATGTTCTGCCATATGTATATGCTATTACACAATTATGCTGAGAGTTCCTCCTGAGACGTTGATCGGCCGTGATTGAAGTCCATTCCCTCTTCATGCAGAATTCTTTACACAAGTCACACAGCAGAGTGCTCAAAAGTATCACATTAAAGCTCCATCTGGAGGTACGGTAGGTTTAGTCCATTGAAAACGAGCACCAAAACTCCAGGTTTCCAGGATTCAAATGGTCTCAGCTGTAAGAACATTTCTCTATAAATACCTCCGTTGAGTCTTGTATGCTGTGTGCACACAAACAAAAGAGAGGCAGAGGTGTGGACTGTCGACATCAGCCAGCTAACGCCTTAATGCCAGGGTCTCAAAGCCCATGTAAGCCCATTTAAGATACTTAGAGCCTTGCGAACGTGCATTTGTGACTCTGTGTCATTACACACTTACTGTATGAGGATGGTAAATATGTCCAGTCAGCACTTGTATAGAGTAGATTCACCGTATGACTTCTTTGTTTGACTGTATTTTTATGTTAGGGCCTATTATTAGTCTTAAACCTTGGCTCATGTTTCATGTCATAAAGTCAAGTCATATTGTAAACCTTAATCTTCTCTGTATGTGTCACTTTTGGAGAGAAAAAAGTGACACATACTAAGAAGAAAAGGGCCAGATTAGACTTCAAACATACTTTTCTTCATGTAATAAAGGAGACATTTTAACAAGAGCAGGTGGTCGTGTTGTCAGTCCTTTAGGTGATTTAATGCAGATACATTGCTGCCATGAAAGATACATATGATTACATACTGCTGCTGTTGGTATTATATGTACTTTTGAAATCATGAAACATCTCATGTGATAAGTGCACATTAATGTGTTTTTTGGACATGTTACATGTGATGTAAACTTACATGATATGGGCACACATGGCTTCTAGGTATAAAATACTTCATATCTGAATTGTAATACATATTTACATTTGAAGATTTAATATATAAAAATATATATTTAAGGGCTAAGTAGGATCTGTCATCAGAAGTCAATGCATTTGTATAATTTAGAAAAGACCTCTTGAAATTAAAATGCTATGTTTTCCAGTTTTCAGTACTAAAAATGGCTTGACAGTGATACTGTATATTTACTCATCATACATTCAAAAATGGCCCCCAGCTGCATGCAAAAAGATCTAGATGGGTAAAAAAACAATTTAGCCTCACAGTGAAGCGAAGACCTCACTGAGGCTTGATAACCACGGTGAGCACAGGCAGACTATGTAAGCAGCACACTCCATGCAAAAAACAAACCTTAAATATTTATGATGTTCTCTTAGAGAAGTACAAGTAGGGGAGGGAGGTTAAAACTGCACATCCATAAAGCCATGTATTTACTGCATGACAACACAGAGACATAATGTCTAAACTCAGATATACACTAGATAGTATGCATGAACAGGATATTTAGATCCTGCGAGTACCCCACACAATCTTTCACAAGCCAGGATAAACACAAAGTCTGTCGGAGCTGTGATTGTCGTAGAAGCATCCACACACACACTAACATGTGCAAACACATGAACAAGCATTGAACCACCACCTTGATTACACAGCAATCACTCAGTCACTCACACTTACAATTATTCAGGATAAAACCGTCTGAAATGGAGAACTATAATGTGTTTCAGATGTTTCACTGAAAAAAAGATGTAAAAAAAAAAAAAAAATAGTCCTGTTTGTTTGAAAGAGAGAAAGAGCATGGATGAGAGACACATGCAAAATTTGATCCCAGTCTGTGACACAACAAACTTTCTAACCGTATACAAAAAAAACCCACCAAAACTAACCTCACTCACGTACTTGAACACATCTGACTTCAAAACCTCAAACACATAAACGCAAGCGGCTGGATCCATGTGAGTTTTTTTGTGCGCTCCGGTTTGACCTTTACCCACTTGGTCAGCTCACTGTGTCACTGTATCCTCGAACCACAGGAATGTTTGCTCATCTCATTCAGCCCTCCGCCTCTCTGCCACGTGTACTTTTGTGTACATTACTCATGCCGACAAGCAGGCGCGAGATTCTTCTCTACCCTGCCAGAGATTGGAGATGGGCTAAAGCTTCCCACATAAAGTCTCTATAATCCTACGAAATATGGCATGGAGAAGCAACAACCTACCAGCCTCTTGTTAAGCCTTTGCCTGAAGAAGTTGTAAAAAAGCTTACAGATGGACAGTGTATAGCAGAGTGTGTTCTTTTTCCAACTGGATTATTCATTTACATAATGAATCACCCTGCTTACCTGCTCTTAATTCCTCCCTCTGTGTGGTTTGTCTGCAGCCTCTCACCACCTAAACCACTGCCTTTGTATGAACACCACCAACGAGCACGGTGCACGATGAATGCCAATGCAGAGACTCCCTGCTTAATAATTCCTAGCTCCGTTTCTCAAGGAATGCAAGACAAACCCCACAAGAGAGGACCTGGCAACCTGCATTAAACGGGGTATTATTATTGTTTAGCTTGCAGGATGGAGATCAGAGGAGCATCTCAACTTGCAGGAAAGTAACATTACCCGTGAAGTGCAGAATGAGAACCAAACTGCCCTGCAGCTTCTCTGAGGAATTGTCAGATCATATTTGTCTCAAGATAATTAAAAAACCTGGCATCAGAATCACTTTACATGAGTTGCTCACGCTCTGAACTGGGCTCAATCTCACATTTTTTAAACAAAAATCAAAGACTACAGTATGTCTCTGCTCATCTAAATAGTCTACTATATGGAACACTCCACCTCCACCTCCTCCTACTTTCCTCACCTCCAGACGTATCTGCTCCCTGGGTGGACCGAACGGCCGGGGCACCTTCCACGCCAGGCTCTCCCGGGGGCATCACCTCCTGCTCCTCCTCCTCCTCCCGTACCCCATTGGGAAAGGCATCCTCCGTGACCATCGCCAAGCCCTCCTTCTTCCTCACTGCTGCCACAAGCACGCTAAGGCTAACCACAAGTCAACCACCAGTAGTTCTGCAACTACTTCTTCTGTCCTCCAATCCTCTTGTCTGGCACTGCTGACCCTCTAAACTTCCAGAAACACTGAGGGACAGTACAGAAGAGAAAGAAAGAGAGAGAGAGAGAGAGAGAGAGAGAGAGAGAGAGAGAGAGAGAGAGAGAGAGAGAGAGAGAGAGAGAGAGAGAGAGAGAGAGAGAGAGGAGGGGGGGATTGAGGGCAGACAATGAGAGAAGCAAAGAGACACAAAGAGAGCCACAATAGAGTGGGATTAAGATCAGGGGATATTAAGAGACGAGGAGGGGAAAGAGGAGCGGTGAGGAGTAGGGAAGATGGGGGGAGAAATTTAAGAAGAAGGGGAGAGAACGATGAGAAGATAAGATAAACTCTGAAGGACAGGCATGAAAGACAGAAAGAGGTAGAAAGCTGGATTGCACACACAGATGTGGACATGCATTCAATACTTGTCAGTCCCCTCCCTCCACTCTGGCTTTAATACCCTCCCTTCCTAACCCCCCCTTCCGTTGATAACACACACACACACATATACACACACGCACACACACATAATCCCACAATCCTCTCCTGCTGTTGAGGGTTTGCTTGAGTACCCCTCCTCTTGGTTTCCCGACCCCACCCAAAGTCGAGTTGCCCCCCTTGTCTAGACACGGAGACACCACACACACACACACACCAGTTGGAAGTGTCATTATGTAAGTAATCTTACATAAGTGTTACTGAAGGGGGCCTGACCTTACGTTCCCATTCTTCTCCTGCTTCTTTCTCTCATTCACACAGCTTAAGGTTTGACACCCCGCTGCAGCACTGTGCAGAAACTCTCAGCGTGTGCAGATTGTGTTCGGCCGTATTCCCTCAGCAGCCGTCCACCTCCTTAAAGCAGCATGTGTCAGCCTAATGGGAGCTTTTTTCTCTCTCTCATTTTTCCCTTGGTGTCTCTCCCTCTTTAAATTAATGTTCCCTTACCACCTTACTTCTTGCTAAATCAGTAGAGTTGCTGACAGGATTATGCACATTTTTGGGGCTGCAGTTTAAGCTGCTCCACCCTTGAGCATTAACACATTTGGGCAAGCTACTGGGTGCATGATTGTGTCTTTGCAGGAACTCTTTTTTTGGAAATATTCTTCAACCATCAAAGCCTCATTTTAAATTCATATAATGCTAACATGCTTACAACGACAATGCTAACATTCTGATGTTCAGCAGATGTAATGTTTACTATGTTTACTATCTTACTTTAGTGCATTAGCATGCTAACATCTGCTGAAAAGTATTAAACACAAAGTACAGTTGAGACTGATTGGTATGTTCATTTTGAAACATATTTGGACATAAACCAAAGTATTGAACGAGGGCTGCAGCTAACAACTATTTTCATTATTGATTAAACTGCATGTTGTTCTTCCAAATAATCAATTTGTCTACAAAACAGCAGAAAGTATTCCCAAAGGTAATCGATTTAAAATATTGACAACATTTTTTTTAATAATGACACTGTTAACGCTGAAACCAGTCTTTAACAGCATTTTTGCTTTGAAAAATGATTATAATTATTAAATTAAGACAATTAACTTTCTAATTGATTAATCGATTAATTGCCTTGTCTTTGCAGCTCTATATTGGACAAATAAAAAAGATATCACAAAAGTTATAACAATTAATCCTAAAGGAAACATTAATGTCTGCACCAAATGCTGTGTCAATCCCTCCAGTAGATATTTAGATATTTCACTGGATAAGAGAAATGTTTGACCTTCTGGTAGCACTTGATGAAACGTCATAAGGAATCATACTCTAGGCATCATGGACATCTGTACCAAATTTCATAGAAGTTGCTCTGATAGTTGTTTAAACATTCCAGAAAAAACAAAAACAAAAACTTCATAATGCATGATGGTGGAGGACAAGTCAAAGGATCACTAGAGTCAGAGGGATTCATCTTCTTCTCTACCATGAATGTCCATCTAATAATTGTTGGGATCTTTCAGTTTTGACCGGCTGACTAGAGCCATGCCATTAGCGTTGCTACAAAACAAGCAGCCGGCGAACCCTTAAATCTCTATCAATGGCCATAATTTTGTTAGCTACAATATTACGTAACATTACTGCTTAAGCTCCTCTTGCATATTCAATACCAAGGCTGTCAGAGTTAAAGCAGAAAAGGGCATCAGAGTCGTAAACAGGCTCCTCCTCTTTAACATCCATTAAGGCCCTCCCATCCTTACACAGCTGTGCAAGGAACAGATCTGTAGGTATTAATCCACTCCGCCCAACCCCGCCCCCTCTCTCTCCGCCCCATCCTCAACATGACCAGTCAACCCCTCCCCCAACTCAGGACGTGGGATTTTAATCTGGCCACGAAAGCATGGGATTACAGAACCTCTCGCTTCCTCTCTCTCTCTATATCTAGCGTTCAAACATCTCGACATGGCTAACGCCGTGCAGTACAATACATCGCCTGGCTTGGCAGTGGTTACAATGACTGTGAATCTCTTACACTGCCTCAGCCCCAAAAGTGAAGCCTTTTTGATCATCGGTACGGTGTTAGACTACATTTCTGTAAACTGAAAGTAACATAAATGGCTTACAGAGAAAGACAGCAGTTCAGTTTGTTGATCATGAGTCTCTAAAATGTTGACTTAATTGTTTCTCTTTGGAAAGTAAGAAAATGAGATTTCACACAGAGTTTGACTGAGGCAGAGCAGCAGTGTGAGAGGAAAACAGAGGCAATAACAAAACATCATGGGATGTCACAGAGGCAACAGATTTAGGAAGGAAAACATTTGATCACCAAGCTCCAAATGTATGAGAAGCAAAGTAAGATTGTGCTATATTTTATTAAAATACGTGGTCCATTTTTCAGCAATAAACATATTTCTATATGCAAATAGCACATTTTTAAAGGTGAGAAATCTGACAAATAATAGAGTAATATTTGCACTGGCAAGAATAGAATGGTACCCAAAGGCCAATAATGGTATAAAGGTAGTATTCATAGGCAGTAAGTGAATATGTAAAGATCTTTGTTATAGAAAGACCTTGAAAGTTCAAAATTCGTAGTTTTAGATCAATATTAGCATGGCCTTTTAAGTGCAGAGAATGTATTATTAACCTTGTAATCCACATGGACATACAGTATGTGCACATCGAGCAAAAACCAGCTCCCTTACTTCTTTAAAAGTGAGGTTTTTTTTTTTTAGCAGCAGCAGCAGCAAGAGAACATCCTTGCTTCAAAGGCTGGCAGTTCTCACACTGAACTGGTGAAATCGTGTCAGCATGCAAGAAACATTTTCCTCTAAATGTCTCCAGTGTGTCAGTACCAAGGAAGAGGCGGGGAGGAAGTTGTGTTTACCTTTGCCAGTCGGTGTAGACTAACCCGAGTCCTACTGGCTGCTCATCAGTCAACTGTGACGACCTGGAGAGAGAGAGAGAAAGAGAGAGAGAGAGAGAGAGAGAGAGAGAGAGAGAGAGAGAGAGAGAGAGAGAGAGAGAGAGAGAGAGAGAGAGAGAGAGAGAGAGAGAGAGAGAGAGAGAGAGACAGAGAGAGAGAGAGAGAGAGAGAGAGAGAGAGAGAGTGAGAGGGGTGTTTGAAAGTTCATGAGGCTCATCCTTATGGGGCTTGAATATTCAGTTCTACTTGCTTTCCGGCATACCAGTTTTCATCTTTACACTATACACACACACACACAAACACACACATGCACGCACACACACACATTCTTGCCTGCGGACTATCTGTTTGATCCATCTACTGTATGTCATCCCTGCCTCGCACAAGATAGAAGTCTGATCTGCAGGCCGAGGCCGTTGTTTGTTCAGAGCGAAGCACAGAGTCATCCAGATGATTCATTTTCCTTGCCTATTCAAGTATGTCTGCATCATCAGCTGTTAATGTGCCCCAAACGTAGTAAATAGCCACTATTTTCTGAAAGTAATGACAACGCAGTATGCATTCATTCCCAGAAAGACTTTCTGCTCACTTTCACTTGTAAACTTGTACGCAGATGCTTACATACACTCTCTGTGTATATTGTGTAGACTATATTGGAATGTTGTATTATTGGCTATATCAGTGCACATTTGCAGATCAAGTGCATACTGCGGAAAGCAGTGGTTTAGGTCATTTAGAAAACATGACTCTCTCCTCTTGTTATTACACTGTTTGGTAACAGTGTTCATACTGTGATACTCTACAGAACTCGAGGCGACAGAAACGTAAGAAAAAAATGTTTAAATGGATGGATTCTTGCTGAAGATGTATGTCCATGTAGCAACATAATAAAAATGCAGAATTAATTGCCAGTTACCATAATTAGTGGACAAAACAATCTCAACTCAAGGGCCACTTACTCGCTTGTTCATGAATAAGGAGTCCCCGAGGTGCTGTGAATCCTGTTAAGTTTGAACACTTACAGTTCCATGACAACTGAGCAAATCTCAGATGAAGACTGTGAAAGGCGGTTGACAGCCCCAGAACAACTAAGTACAGTAAGTGGACCTTTGGTTGATTTTCCAAAGAATAAACAGTTCATCTCAAGTAATCAAAATTATAATCAACATCAGCATTAGCTCCCAAAACTACATTTTCTAAAAGGCCATTTCCTCATCTGTTCTGAATATAGACAGAGGGTCCCATCATCACCCCCGGCAACAACCCAATGTTTAAAACCTGATCTGTCTAATAGAACCGCAAAGTGCTAAACCCATTCATGCTGTTCTGAATGGCCATTGTGAAACAGACCATTAGAAAACTGCAAGCCAGCAAAAAAAAAAAAAAAAGACAATGAAATGGTGTGATTACAAATAATTGATGGCTGCACTCACCCACAAAAAAATAGATTACATTCCTACATGCTTCACTTCTTTCGGCCTCTTTCTCTTTCTCTCAAATTGCCACTTTCTCTCATCCCGAGCGGTGAGAGGAGAATTTGGCGGTTGGAAAAATTGTCTCATCAAAGCCAGAGCTTCTACCTGCTCATTCTGTGCTCTGTTCATCTCAAGTGTCCCAAAATAACAAATATTTCTCTCTCCCGCTCAGGAGGAGATCACACACACTCCACTTGACCTTTGACCTTAAGCTCCTCTCCAGTCTGGGTCATACCAACATGTTCCCTTGTGCCCAATCTCACTTTGTAAAGGTGATTACAACACAACCAAAGTAGTCTACACATCACCGGTTTGCTATTATTTCTTTTCACTGTACAGAAGTCTTTTCATCCATCATGCTACCGCTAATTGTTCCTTCATAGTGTGAAAGAAAGAGAGAGGAAGAGGGAGAGTGAGAGGTCAATTCATTACGCAACACAGATTACAATCAGACTCTGCACGCTCATTGGAAGTGAAAGTTATCCCTTGGAGGAATGTTAATGGAGGAAAAGCCACCAGGGCAATTCTTCGCCAAATCATCCGCACCAAAGAGCAGTAACAGGAACCGGGTCGGGCCAATCAAAGGTCCGAAAGGGAGGGAGGAACAAGCAGAGGATTTGAAAAGCTGAGCAGAAAAAAGAAAAAAAGAAAGATGGGAAGGGTCGCAACCTGATTTGAGAAGAATCTATAAAAAGAGGCAGAGGGAGTGGGAGAATTTCAGAGAAGCCGGAGAAGAGATTTAGAGAAAGAGAGTGAGGGATAGATTAGGAGTCGTGAAAGCGAGGAGAAAAAGAGAAGAATCCTTACAGATAAAATAGAGTTATGTGAAAAGCCTCTCAAGCTTTGGCAGGATGAGAAGAGGAGAGAGAGGTGATGAGAAAAGTCTTGAGAGATAAAAGAATGGGCTGCGGCTGATCGTGTGAAAACTTTCTAGAAACTGCCAGGCAACTGTTCGTCCTCTGCTTAGAGTAAAACAGGTTCCCATGAATGAATCCTGGGAATTTGCGTCACATAGAATAGATGTGGAGAGTTTGTGTATACTCTTATTTTCAGGTCATCTCAAGGACTAGGAACTGGGTTACAACATGCAATTCAATTATAACACTGAGCATGTGCCAGACTCCCTTGATGTCCTGGTACCACCTCAATGCCCGCTACTTCTTTCCTTCTGCTGGGACAGATGGGAGGAAAAAATCACAGGAAGTGGTCACTTCCAAACCAGGCTGCCATTGGCTGCTCCGCAGGAAAGGATGAGCCAACAGAAGTCCTCAGAGTGCCCCCCGGTTGCCAAGCAGTGGGATGATGGACAGCTCATGGAAGAGGGATTATGGAGGATCAGAGGGTTTGTTTTTGTACAAAACATCATTGCTGTCTCAGACACTTAAACGTGTGCTTGTATGTGTGCATATGCACGCTATTAAAAGCACAGACAAACATCAGTGGGCAGTGTGGTTTTAATTCCTGCATTTCTTGTCACAATAGCAAAGAATCTCACTCTGCCCCTGAGTCGGTAGCTCATTTTGTGACTTAATAGTCTCGGGTCAGAGCACAAGGCTACATCCCTTGGGGTCATGAAACACAAATACACAGAGTCCATAAGGCATCCATCCTGGGGAAACCATTCATGTCTAGATATTTTCTCCACCTTTATTCTCTGCCCTCCTGTGCACTGCAGAGCCGAGGGCGAGGGGGCTCTGAGAGCAGCCGTCACTCTCAGTTCCTCTCACTGACTTGAGAATCATAAAGGAAGCCAGTGAGCTCCATTCTGCCTGGGAGTCCAGATGTCGCTGCGTTGGCTGACTGCAGTGGTAGCAAAGAGCAATCAGTAAGGCAGCACCCCCGCTGTATGTCTTCAGTTTGGTAGTGAATGCTAATGGACAAGGCATTCAAGGAAGAAGTCTGCATTTGTGGACATGAATGTGCAATGACTGGTTATTTATATGACTAACCCCCTCCCTACTTAACCATCTCCCTCACCCTCTGCTCCCAAACAAACCCTATGTAGGTCACTGCATGTGTTAACACAGCCGTCCAATAAGAGGATTACACTGCTACCCCGAAGATGTCCATCTTAAAAGATCAATATCAGCGTAATATGAATCATAACTGCTTTTTTTAACAAGTTATCACTCTTATTGAAGCTGCTGGTGCTGCTGCTTGAAAAAGTTGATGAAATCAGCTCAGTTTCAAATCCTAGGGCAGTTCTCATCACCACAAATGATGACAATGCACTTTCATTCACTTTTACTGCTGATTCATGCTTACCTCTATGCTCTTCACCTGACACCACAACCTAAATTGCTACCGTTTAACACAAAGGCATCAACTCCTGCATCAGTGCACATTATTCCGCATCACCGAAAAAGATCTCATTCCTCTCTTCTGTGATGTTACAGCTGGCGGGAAGTCTGTGCTTTGCCATGAAGCAGGGGATGATATAATTACATGGCCGTTTGCAGTTCGTCAAAAGCCTCCGGCACTGAACCCGCAGAGATTTTAATAATGAGCACCTCATGACATAATCTAACCACCACATGGCCTTGCCTGCTTCTCTGTCTTTCCTTCCCAGCCTCCTGCTACTGATCATTAATGTTAAGGAAAAGAGGGGGCAGGGAGAAGTGATGCAACACACTTAACATGACTGCAAAGTTTAACATTTCTGAAAATTGATGGTGTGTGATGCTGTTTGATATAATTCTGATGGGAGGAAAAAAAGATAGAGAAAAGAGCTGCGTTCAACAAATTCCCGTTTCTTGGTTTATCTTCTTATATTTGTGAATCCATGCAAGAATTACAAACACATGTATATCCTGAGTCAAACCAAAGAGCTATAACCTGTGGTATCATGCTATCTGGAGTTGCTCCATTCAAAATGAAGAAGGCATTGATCTGGTATGCTTACATGATGACCTCATGTGATCTCAGTTTTCAGCAGGATATACATGCTTTCTTTTAAGAGCTTTGCATCACAGATTCAGTAGCTGGTAGACCAAACAATATGTCTTCTACACAAAACCAACCTGCCCAATGGTTCTGGTACTTTTATTCTTTATCTGCAGTGGTATGCCCCTTTAAGACCTTAGTGATGGATAAAATCTGGTGAATCAGCACTATGGGCTGCAGCAAAAAAAACAGTCAAACATGGGTGGCCTTCACTTCCCTGGTAGCAATTCATATTTCTAAATACTGTTCTTCTCTGTATGTGGTTGTGTGTTTTCCTGACAGAGTTGCAATTAGCTTCTGATAACTGTTATGGGGTCAGTTGCGTGTTAACAGAAGGGAGGTGCAGGACAGGAAGGGTTGATTGTAGGTGTGTAGATAACAGAGTGTGTTGTTTGTAGCCGGGAGGTTTGAGTCACTCCAGTTGTGTGTGTGAATGTGTGTGTGTGTGTGTGTGTGTGTGTGTGTGTGTGTGTGTGTGTGTGTGTACTTCCCTATCTCTACCCTTCCTTTTACTGTATTATCCCTCCCATATCTGTGTTTTAATAATGAAAACATAGATGCCTCTGAGACTTGGATTTGTTCTCTGAATGACTCACTGACAGCTCTCATATGTTCCAACATGGGGAATGTGTGCTTCACTTGAAATGCATGTTCTCCTCTATCCTGCTGACAGGAAGGAATATACATAATGTGGGTTTGAGAAGTCTGACTTTATTCCACCTACTTCAGCAGAACAATAAAGGTCATCCTGGTTACTGATTCAAAAGTCTTACTGGATATCCCTGCCCAGAGACTCCCGATTTAATGCACTAAACTGTCTTGGTCTCCTTCCCTTCCTCTGTTTGTTCCTCCTATTAGATTCAAGTAATCTGATTAGGCTCTATTATAAGATAGAAGGGAAGAAGGGACGACCCATAAACTCTGATTTAGATGCAACAAGATCCACGCTGCCCCTCTCAGTGATCTGGTGACCCATAGCCCTTCCCAGGAAAGATCCCCAAGGATGATGCGTATGTCCACGGGCTTCCCCCATCACGTGCGCGAGACTAAACAGCGTTTAAGCCATGCCAAGTGACCCCGAGCTCAACTTAGCAAGGAAGTCCCTATATTCATTGAGAGCTGTGGTCTGCTGTGATATGTAGGTGGTTTCATGTTTCGATTAAGTGCTCGCATAAACAGGTTCTGACATTGTGTTATTGTGCATTATTGGATGGCGCACTCATACATTTCAGTGGAGGACAAAAAAAAAAATCAATAGCATCGTCTGGCTGCGCCTCCGGTCGGCCAGCCTGTGCCAAGCCACCGGTACCCTCTCGTTGAACATCAGCTCATTATACACAATGCAGTGGTGATATTTGTAGTTAACGTTTGTTTTCCCCCCCGAAAACAAAATAAGGCACAATGATCTCCCTGGCGCAGATGCCACTCTACGTGACTTGGTGTAAATGTTAAAGCGCACTCTGTGTCTTTCCTCAAGCCCACCACCCTTTGCTGGTATAATAGATATTGCAGTCTGTCATTTCGGGACGGTGGCGCGTTCCCACCTTCTCATCCTGTCAGCACTCTAACCTGCAGCTCTTTCCTCGTGTCTTCTCAGTCATGGGTCCAAACCACGGTTCTGACGCACGGCCACATCCGTGCGCTGGATCCGTGCGCCTGAACCGTGCGCCAGATCCGTGCCAAAACGGTTGCGCCGTTTTGGCTGACCAGACAATTGTACATTCACACCGATCTCGCCACACGTGCGGCCATTTTTTGTTACCCATCCCAGCCATTGTGGCGTGCGCACATTTACGACAACAACCCATCCGCTGTATCCTTCCTCATAATATTCAGGAAAAGGGGAAGGACGCATCCGACTCCTCAATAAGCGCCCTACGCAAACTGATATCTGTCTTAAATAAAGCCTGTTCTCAAAGCAGAGCGGGCTCTAGAGGGGGGCAAAGCTTCCCTTCTGTCAAACTCTACTGCACCTCAAACACGGCAAAGTGCCTTTGTCTTTCATTTGAATGCCAGGGGATGAATGAATTCAAAATCTTCAAACCTGGAATATGATCACGAGCCGTGACTTACCTGTGAATCGTGCGTGTGACTTCGCGGTAGTCCACCACCCGTCCCGGTTGGACATTCAGACCCCCCTCAGCTGTCTGTCCTGGTCCCGCAGCAGACTACCAGAGAACAAGATGCCAATCAAACAGATACGCCCCGCCTCTTCTACTGACGTCACGTAACACAGCCCAATGACAGTTGAGGTTCAACCCTACATTAAGTGAATGCATTGTAGCGTATAGTATTTCCATACAAACTTACACCGTCGTCTATTCACAAATACATTATTGCATAATATCACATGCATATTATGTGGATATGAAAGAAAAGTATAATTAAGGCACTATGATTTCATAGGAAAAGCATAGCTCATATAAAATGACTATTATTATAAGATAGTGTATGCATGAAAGCCATTGTTGACTCATTTGTGACAACCGAAACAGTAATCTATAGTACATTAATAGTGATACCAAGAGAAAAAGTAAACACAAAACGTCACTATAAATTCACTATCGTGTAAAACAAACCACTCTAGTTGAGATAAATAATTACATAACAGTCATATTTTATTAATGTTGGCGCCAACAGTGTGTGACAGGTAACAAAGTGACTTAAATCGAGGAAATAGAGGTTCTTTTTCCAGATTAACGCGCACGAATTGGATTTGATGAAGACGACGAGTTCTGTTCCACATCAGCCTACATTTGTGTTTTTTCCTTCCAGACTCATACGTGCACAGTCATATCCCATCTACTTTTATCTGGTCTCCACAGAGGTTCTAAGCTTTTAGCTGGGAGAAGGTGACAGATAGAGCGAGGAGGCGGTGAATATTTCAGAGCTCCAATCCATCCTTTCACATGGAAATTAGCGCCAGGAATGACCAGGTGTTACCACTAGACTGAATGGCCACTTGTTTCACTCACTATACCTGTTCCAGAAATGTTTGCATGAGGTGCTCTTTTGGATGTTTTTCCACCCTTTGGGGTATCTCATTTCCATTGCAGACTGTGTGTCTGCAGTGCCTCTTAACTGAACTGATTTGTGCTTTGTGATGTCGGGCTGCGGTAGGCTAACCACTCGTATAATTGCAGTAATGCCCGTGGCAATGCCATTTCTCCCTTCATTTAGTCTCAGAGTAGGTACTCATTCTTATGGCCACAAGAGAGCGCCATTAGCTACCCAATTGGCAGCTTCAAATTGACTGATGTTTTTTGACTGTGAGAGCTTTTCATTGGACCAGTCATGCTTGTTAGACCCAGTTTAAATGTGCTTTTCTTGCACTTGCTTCATTATCCAGTCTCACTGAGATTTAGAACTGCTAGGTACAGATGTTGGTTGTAGCTGGGAGGCAAGGTGTGGCACAGCAAGTCTAAACTTGATCTGATCACAGGGAGAGATGAACCAAACTGTATCTGGAGACTATTGTAAGAAACATTTTAACATTATAAGAGCACCCAGGACCAAATGTTCTCTCTAATCTGACAGTTGGGTGGCATGGAATATGTATACTGTTTCGCTCCACTGCTTTGACATTTTTGCCTGAGTGTAGTGAATTCACACCCTAACTGCAATGTGAACAAAATCACATACCTCAAACCAATTAAAATGTTCAGCCTTTCAAAAAGATGCCAGGAAGTACATTTTGTTCAAACAATGAATCTTTAATAGCACAATTAAACAATACAATCAACGTGCCCCTCCCCCACTTTACTTGTACGATTCACAGATGACCACTTCAAATAAACTATTTACAATTTTATGGCACATACTAGAAGCAGTCTTGACTGTAGCTGATGGGTTAGGAGGAGGGGTTGAGTATATGTGGTGGCTCATCGAGGTAAAAAGGGCAGAGGCAGGGTGGTCTTTGGGTGTAGGAGGTTAAGAAGTGACAGAGGATGCCAATGGCAGTGAGGTGGAGCCAGCACTGATGAAATCATCACCACAATGATGGGTCATATCTGGGGAGAGAGGACAAAAGGTAAAAGTCAGCTTCATGTGAGAGTTACAGCAAATGTAGCACTCAAAATAACACACACACACGCACACGCACGCACACACACACACACACACACACACACACACACACACACACCTTGACTGTGGAAGAGTGTCTGTGCTTTCCTTTAGCAGCAGTTCTGAGACCAGTGTGTCCAGGATCTCAGGACTGGACCTCTTCCCATACCTGAGACACACACAAAGAGAGAGAGAGAGAGAGAGAGAGAGAGAGAGAGAGAGAGAGAGAGAGAGAGAGAGAGAGAGAGAGAGAGAGAGAGAGAGAGAGAGAGAGAGAGAGAGAGAGAGAAAGAAAGAGTAACACAGACAGACAGATAAACAGAGATCGATGATTTATCAATCTGAAGAGACTAATACCTTTCGGTTGTCAAATGAAAAAGATCAAAGAGCCTTGGCAGTGTTGAAAACAGAGAAATAAAGACAGAGCCCTATTACTCTGCATGTCCTCATGTCATAAGTCCAATTATAAGCTCAGAGAAAACTGAACACAGTCAGACGTGGACCCAGCAGGTATAGACAGGAGTTGCATCCTAGGTGGTCATATTTCCTTTTCTGCTCCTCAGATGATAAGCTGTGCCAGCGCGCTTCTCCCTATGGGTGTCTAAGCGCCTGCAGCGGCGTCCCAGCCCCTGACATTCAGAAGAAAGCTGAAATCCGGGGGTAATTTGACATGGCATGCTGACCATGCCAGTGATTTCACCTCAGGTCTTTTTTTCATTTTCACAGGTGGTGAATAGGCAGTGGACGTGCCCTGCTCTGTGAGGTGTGTGAGAGAGAGTGTGATTTAGGAAAAGCTGCAGCCAAACCTGCAAAATTCAGACTGGCAGCTCCAACAAGCAAAACTCCTGGTGGACTTAACAATATGCTCCCTGTTTCTGTCTCTTTGAAAACCACTTTTGATGCTGCATTTTCAGATTTGCCTGTATGCCTGTCAGAGAAAGTTTCCTAGTGTTGTCTAGTTGGATTATAGCAGAAACAGAAGTACATTTATTTTGAAACCATATATTATTTTTCTGTGGAGCCTATGAGGATAAACAATCCATCACAATTAAAATAGTGCATTACTGCTCAGCAGCATTTGTAATTGGTGCAGTATTTAGAGTTATAGAGGGAGACAATGGCTTAAACATGAAGAATATACTAAGGCACAGTTGAAATTAAAATACATTTTTTAAATCTGATAACTCTTTACATGCAATTGTTATACATGTGGAGAATTAACCCTCATCCTACCAAACTATTTAACATACAACTATATACCAACTGGGGTCCCTGGGGACCATCATAGCAAACAGTTAACTTATTTCTTATCAAAACATTAGCCTATTAGTTATGTATTGTTATGATTATTATTTCAGGAAAGTTACAGTTAATTTGCATATTGTGTAAAATTAAAATAAATACTTTTCTTAGATACAAATTGCATGAACAATCTTTCCACAAAGCTTTAAAAATGACTGGTACAGTTGCCCCAACCCCCTGATAGTGTGTGATACTTTAAATTAGGACCCATGGCAAACATTAACTCAATAAATAGTTCCATCTATTAAAACTGCAAAGGCTGCATTGGTTGCCTTTGACTGAGGATCCCCAGGACCTCAATACAATGTTGTTGTTTTTTTTAATCACTTATTAAAACTGAAATAAAAAACAATGATTTTAAGTAATTAGGAACAAGTTGAATGACAATGTCATAAAAAATTAGAATGATAGAAAAAAACACCTTTGAGATATGACAAAAAGTAAACCTTTGGGGTCTGCAGGTACCCCAGTCGGTAGGATAAAGTACAGTAGAACAGAATCATCAGAAAAATATTGCAAAGTATTCACTGACTGAACTCCAGCTCTTTGAATTGGCCTCTATTCTATTCTATTCTATTCTATTCTATTCTATTCTTGCAGATGTGTAATTAGTCCGCCCACCTCTGTCTTGTGATGAGGTTGATGTAGTGTCTCAAGGCTGAGTAGTACTTGGCCAGGTCCTCTGCTGGGGCGTCCTCCCCGGGGTTCTCCGGTTTCACCGGGTAACCCTCCGTCAGGGTGCCCAGGCAAAGCAGCGCCCACAGCAGGAACCCCAGTGTCCCCAGCCAGCTCACCAAGTTAGGATGCATCTGAAGAATAGTAGAGGAGCAACTGTGAGTCCACTTGTTTGGACACGTATTTCTATGAGCGTTTTTTTCCTCTGAAGTCTAAGAATGAATACTATTTATTTAGCTCATAATTATCACTGCAAAAGCTTTCATGCCTCTTGAAGAATAATTTTCTGGTTGATCGGAGAAAACAAAAACATGCAACCATATAGTGACAGAGCTCTAAGAATCACTAGTATTGCAACTGCAGCAGAGTGAATAGTTAAAAGCCATGTTGAGAGACTTTACATAACTTTAGTCATTCAAAGTCATGCTTTTGTAAATGAAATATCAAAGTACTTACAATTCCCGGACGGTTAGAGGGAGATGTGCGCGCTGTCCTGTAGCGTCTCTTCTGCTCTTCTAGGCTCTTGGGTCTCGGCGGGTTTTATATCAGTGTGCGCCAGAAAACGCGTCAGAGCTGCGCTCCGTTTAGCGCAAGTCACTGCCTTTCTCCATGTGAACGTCATTGGTGATGCTGTCATTAGTCTGGTTTAAAAAAATTGTTTACATCAATTTAATAAACGTAAAATAACAATACAAACTAAAAATAGATTGAGTTAATATGTTTAATAATGTTTCCAGTGAGATTAAGACGATAGGGATTGAGTTGTTTTATGTTGCCAATCCAAACTGCTGCAATTACATGTTAAAGGGATACAAAACCAAATAAGACATTTAACGTTCACATTGCAATGAATACTGTACATGATGAAAAAATATAAGTTCACTGTAAAGTCACTGTTGAGCATTAGACTAATACCTTTAGAAATGACGGATTTAAATTACTATGTTGTGAAAGTAACAAACACTATATTCTGTCTCAGATGCAGGTGTGTGAACATAACCTGGCATCACACACACACACACACACACACACACACACACACACACACACACACACACACACACACACACACAGACACACACACACACACACACACACACACACACACACACACACACACACACACACACACACACACACTTTTAATAAGCCCCACATTCAAACACGTTGAACAGACTGACACACACAAATTGAGTGTGATGTTTTGGTGTTTATGAGGCTTCTTTATAGAAGAAGAAGGGGATGAATTATCTCCCAATCAAGTAGTGATTCTTCTGCATAATGAGATCAATAATCCCATCTAAAGTCACAAAAGAATGGCAGTAATATAAAATTGTGGGTGAACTTCAAATGAATCTTATAGGCGGCCTTCTTACCAAAAGAAGCTCCTATGATGACGCCTCGGGTGATCTGGAATAAAAAGATTTCAAACAGACTCACATGTACATGAACGCTTTGCTCTTTTTTTTTGACATGCTGTTTGACTGAATCAGTCCACTAATTTCATTTTGCAGTTCATTCCATCAGATGGAAAAGGAGACTGGGACACTCAACATGAACAAAAGGCTTAATTTGAATATCGAGACACGTCAGCCAAAGAAGAGCCCAATCTCCAAGATACCCACTTAATAAGAAAACCCAAATAGCACTTCAAATGAATCTGTATCACCGAGTGCTTCATTTACCTCCCATTCATAATCCTTTTGTATACCAGCTCCCTGCCATATAATCTCTCAAAATCAGCATTATTCAGCATTGCTGCTTTTTAAGTTGCGCAGAGGATGTGTTAAGGGCTTTTTTGAATAACACAGGATGCTGAGAGGGAGACGAGGAATGAGACACAAGTGAGTGAGCGCGGAGTACAAAGTCATGACTGAATCTCGATGTTCACAGGCAGGAATTAGAACTTCTAGTCCTCTTCAGGCAAAACATGCACACTCAGTGAGCCCCTTCAATAGGTATAACACCTTCTTTAAGCAACCAGCTTGTGCAAGTGTCTGACATGTGAATGAAGCAGATGTATGAAGTACATGGACAAAGTTGAGAGGTCAGTTAGTGTTTGCCAAAACATAATAGTGAGAAAAGTGACATGGAACTGCATTTGTCAAATTGTGCATTGTTTGAATATACAACTCTCGAATCGAACCTTGAAGTGGATTGGCTAAAATAGAAGAAGACCAAGTGAGGTTATACTCATAACAGCTAAACACTAAAATACTGAAGGGTGGAAATGACCTGACAAAACAAAAATATTTCCATGCTGATAATAGGGCCACAATTATGCATAAACAGCATGAATTCATTGATCCATTGTGCCCAGTATAAACAGCACAGACTCATAATGGTTGGGGAATGTTATCTTGGCCCCTCAGTAGCAGTTGAGCACCACATACATATTGTAGCAGACCATGTGCACTCCTTCATCCTCACAATCTACCCTAGTAACTTCAGTTTAGACAGGCCTGTAGTCTCAACCCAACCCCGGGAAGTGCTCTTGGTATGAGGTGAAACCAAATGTTGACAATATCGTGGATGAATCCCAGACTAAGCGCAGTCTGCTTGACACACAGTGGATTGTTTAGACAAATCCACCACCAATTTGAACTTTTTAAGCAGCATATTTGCCAGCAAGACTCAAACATCCTTTTTACAGTCAGAGACAGAGAGAAACATGATGTAGCTGAAACTTGGAAAACAAATTTGGCAGATTGGTCTAAACATTGAACATCACATTCATTTTGAGACATTATTAAAATGATCGTGAATACATAACAGTCTTTCTACTGCATTTATACCACACTAACGTTACTTATTTACAATGCACTACAAAATCAAGAGGTTGTGACGTGTAACACAACAAGCATGAGAAACTCTGTAAACAAAGCCATGCTCCTGCATATGCTTAGTACCTTCCTTTCAAGGAACTGCTCTCTGGAGACTGAAAACATGACCATTGTTATTATTCTTTGGAGCTGTTTCTAAAGAAAGTAAAGTGACTGAAATCTTTGTGGCCAAGCAACACGTCACCCAGTGCAGCAGCATGGCTCACTGATGCACATAGTAAGATATATCAAGGTTTGGATCCACACACAATGCTTGTTAGTTTATGAGTTCATTCTTGGTTTGTCTGACAAAGACGGACAATAACCAGCCTTTTCCTTTAAATTGGAGTCAATCCCACATACACCTTCCTGCTGCTTTAAATACTCACCCTCATGTAATCATTAATCCACAGCTGAAAATAGTCCCCAACAAATCCAAAATGTACTCCTGATTAAGGAACTTTTGCCAATGACTAATATGCCTAGCACTTTTAGGAAATGATTGAGTTAAAAATGAACTGTATATTTATGACCTGTTTTTAAAGATTTACATCTTCAGTAGTTGTTCATTTTAGTCTTTTTATGGGATGTTTTGACAATAAGAACAAAATAGAATAGTGGCAGCCTTATCCTGGTCTGACAGTTAAAAAATAAGAAAACAACAAACAGTCATATAATTTAACCAGTGTAATCAACTTATGAGCATGCATTTGGGAAATGTTACCTAAAGACTTCTTTGCAGCTTTACTCTCTCAGTGCACATACAGTACAGTGGATCAGTCTACGCTCGCGGTGGAATTAGTCTCAGCCAGTATTCTGTTCATTAAATATTTACAACATGTTCTATAATTAACATGGTTCTGACAACCAGGTCAGATTTTGGAAGATCTCTGCTGAATGTCTGTATGGCACAAAAAAGGAAGAGGGCGCCATTTTTCCAGCTCAAAGGAAGACAAATGGCAGTAATGACAGGGGGAAATATGGTCATTAATTCTGATCAACATCAGCACTAATAATATCAATGCCATTAGAAAGATAGATACCAGCACAGTCTCAGTTGTTGCTAATTAGACAAATGAAAACAGCCACAATTAATATGACAATAAATTATTGCCCCTGCAAAACGCTACTGTACATGCACCTCTAGGTAAATGTACAAAAAGAGTTTCTCTGATCTTGGTTTCTCCTTATCAGAAATCATTTCTGCTGCGCAGAGCAAATCCTTCTGCAGAACAAGCAGTTTAAATGCAAATTTGTTTTCTCCTCCTTTCATCAGCCTCCTGCTTTGGACAATAAGTTCTCTCCAAAGATTTGTTAAGATGAAAAGGCTGGTAATTTTCTGCTGCTGTGAATCACACATTTCAAATTTGCAGTGTGTAAAAAACTGAAAGGAAATACTGACAAGCAGTCTGCCTGTATCTTCTCTTTCAGGCAAGTTGCATGCAAACGGACTGGGGAGACAAATGGAGAAAAAAAAGGCTAAATCTCGTACAGCTTTGGTGCTTTCTTGGCTATTACACCTCTTTCTCTGACATCTAAATTGCTGCTTTGACTATCCTATTGTGCTACGGTGACATTCTGTTACTTCTGGTAAGCCAGCACTACTAATTACTTAGAGCATCGGCAGCCCCCTACATGGGCTGAAGCTTCAAACTGAAGGTCATTTACACAATTTAAGGTAATTGTGTTTTTTGTGCTGAGTTGTGCTGCATCTGTGGTAAATAGAAAATAAATGAATTGTATTTAATTGTATGTTGCACAAATGCCTCAACAACAATCTAGTTGTTTTCACAAAATTGGACTACCACTATCCTCATCTCTGAGCTGATCAACACTTCAAGCATGTCCTCAAAGTGTCTTTGTTTTGCATTTGACATAACTGACAGCCTTTGCAAGCAATTACTGAGACATATAACATCTCTGAGAACACAAGCTTTTACCCACTCTTAGTTCAGAGTAAGTACAATACTGAAAACTATTCAATCAGGACATAACAAGAAATGAATGTTCTTTGTCGCTCTCTCATTTGTTCCTCTATCGTTCTAATTAAGCTCCCACTGCTTTAAGTCACCCTATCTGCTCTCTGTGTTTTAACTTACCTCTTTTCTCATTGTTCCTGCTGTTGGCTGTGATCTGTGTAAGTGCGTGTGTGTGTGTATGTGTGTGTCGGTGTGCGTAAATGTGCCTCGGCCACATCTGCGCCCGCTGGGGTTAAAGCAGAGCAAACGTCAAGAGAAGCATCGTATGAGATGTTTTGATTGACAGGTGGACAGAAGGTCAAGTCACCAAGCTGAGGCACGTTGTATTCAGCTCAGGTGTGACGTGCAGGTCAGAGTCCTGAACTTTGATATTAGGGAACATGATGAAAGTTGTAACCATGTCCAACTGGCACTACAGTTTAGTTTAACTGTTGTGACCTTCTGATGTGAGATCACCGTAGTCTGCATGTGACACATCCAGAAAAATCATCAGCATCACTGTTATGTCTGTTTTTACTGAACCTGATATATATCACATATTAACGGATATTTAGGG
The DNA here is from genome assembly GCF_963691925.1 of Scomber scombrus. NCBI lineage: Eukaryota > Metazoa > Chordata > Actinopteri > Scombriformes > Scombridae > Scomber > Scomber scombrus. The sequence goes on from NC_084985.1 coordinate 18,305,046, forward strand.
AGGTTTATATCATTATTTTTAAAAATTCAGTACTATTACATGTGTATTCATTCATTTTTAATTTTTTAGTTTAGTGTCTTTTCTTGCAAGATGTTTTTTCTAATGAATATCATCATTTACAAATATTTTAAACTGATGGGTAGTCCTAGTAAATAATACTCGATGACTATGTGTTTATGGATTGTAAACTACTATATTGGTATTGAATTTCTAACTACCCTTAAAGGTTATGGTGAATGTGATGTCTGAATGTGCCAGATCTGAGTTCGATAGATGACTTCCAAAATCTACAACATGCAAAACTAAGACCAAAAACTAAGCACTTATTAAAATCCTTAACCCTTTAACAAGCTTTCAAGACTCACAGCATTAGCGTCTACAAATTAATCACATAATCATGATGTCCAAATGACGTCATTGTTGTGGTTTAACATTTGAATTTATCTGCACTTTTCCAGCCACTTAGCATACGGTAGGTTTTAAGTGTAAATGTGATAACCACTGGCACAGCCATGTTAAATATATTACCAACATATTAAACACCATGCCAGATGCAGGGCTCACCGATGGGGAGCCTGATAATGGAGGGGAAATGTACGAATTAAGCAGTCCATCTAATGCGTTAGAAAGCAGTTGAAAGCATCAATTCTCAAGAGTGTGCTCTATTCATGAAAGAACAAAATTTTCCACATGGCTGTCAATCAGCCACTGAATGTGTCCAAATACTTACTCTGCAAATTAAAGGCATTTCCAGGTTTAATTTGTTATTATTCAGGGAACTTGTGGAAGGGTTCGTAATGTTACACACAAGGGCACATTCACTTAAAGAGCACACTTTCCCTCTCACTTAAGCAGCATTTGAAAAATGCAAGTACATTTTGATAACAGGTACAATACCGTTATTAAAAAGAGCAATAATCTGGTTTAGGTTGTAAGTGGTGCTTCAGACATTCTTCATCGAGACCCTTTGAAACAAAACCAGGTCAAAAGGCTGAGACTTGGAAATATAAAAGGGGGAAGCTAACTTTGGAAGATACCGACTTTTTTTCTAAGTCAGTCTGTTGAAGCCTCTTATTAGCTTCAGATGAATAGTTGATTTTGTCTCCCGTCACGTATATTGGAGACATGTTAGAAAGGGATCACTTAATGGCCAATAATAACAGGACAAATGATTACAGCAATGAAAAAAAAAATGTTTCGGTGCTTACATGTGCACCTGATTGTCGTTTAAAGACTGACTTCAAAAATTGTGAACCTATACTTTAATGTGTTATGACGGGTTGCTTGATATTTTTAAAAATATGTTTATTTGCTTTTTTGTTAAATAAGAAGATTGATAACCCTGTCATATCCATTAAATGTAAGGCTACAGTCAGCAGCTTACCTTTGGAACTTATCTACATAGTAGCAATACTCTAAAGCTCACTAATTAAAACTTTATATCCTGTTTGTTTATTTAAGGGGACTTAAGATGTGCTAGTAGGCAGATTTTGTTGCTTTTGGAAAGAACCAAGCATGCTCTTTTCCCCTTTTTCCCAGTTCTTATGCAAAGATATGCTAACTGGCTGCTGGCTGTAGTATCATATTTAATGGGCAAATGTGGTATCCATCTTCTCCTCATGCTCTTGGCTAGAAAGTAAATAAGCTTAATCCCCAAAATGTCAAACTTACTTTAAGTATTCAAAAGGACAATATTTATTTAGGTCCAGAATACAAATAGATAGTATACTATTTTCTTTCTTTCTTTCTTTTTTTTTCCTTTCTCTTTTTTTTAAACAAATGTAACTTTTTTAATTTACCTGGATTCTGACTCATGTCCAATTAATAATCATTTCCACAAAAGGGGAACAGATTTCATAAATGACCCAGTTGACTGATAGTCAAGTTTTTACAGGTTATTGAAGAATCCATCTGCTATTAAATGAATCAGACATAAGATCCTCTCCTGGACTGTTTGACCACCTTCTGAAAAATGTACCAGCATATTTTATGGCTTACTGTAGCTGTAATAGGAAACCCTGTGATCCATTTCTAATGCCTTTTACAATATAACAACTTATAAACCATTTACAAGTGCATTATTGTTAAGTGGTACTGATAACGCTGGCCCACGCAAACATTAAAAACATTATTCATAATTCTCTCATTCACACAGTATGTAGTGGGTCAATATGTGCTTATGTGCATATATACTACATATATGTGTGTGTAGGTGTGAGTGACTGCATGTGTTTAAACACACTTTTGTTACTCAAACATTACTATTGATTTAACTCAGCTATACGACATCCCGTTCTCTTTCTTATCACACTGCTTTGTGAAAAAGCAAAATCCATTTCTCACGACTCGCTCTCCATCCTCCTCCCCGAGTCTGTCGACACAGGAGGGGTTCGAAGCATAGCCTCTATGAAGTCGCAGCACTGTCAGTTTCCCACTGTTTCCACCACAATGTGTCAAAGTCATACGTAGGATTTTGCTTCACTTTCAGGAGATTGTGATGGGTTTTTTGTTCTTAGAAACAGAACAAACTGTAGTTTTGTTAGAGCAAGATCTGTCCTTAAAAGGAAATGGGATAACTCTTCTGATCATCAAAGAAAGATGCTTAGAAGAAAGAGAATGGTCTGAAACAACAGGGGAAATCTGTTTTTGAGGATGTTTGAAACAGTTTAGATCAACAATCATATTTGGAACAAATATTGTGTTGCAATGGGATAAATCAATTTTGTGTTTTTATCTGCATGCCCTACATTACATCTGATTATGTAAATGTGGCATGGTAAATTATACTGTTAATCAACAGCCTTGGAGAGTGTGCTCCATCATTACGTTATGTTAATTCTATAATATTTCTAGATCATTAAGATATTAACAGCTTTTTTCCTGCACTGACAGATGTTTTTGGCCACATGGGACAGCAGAAAAACAAACAGTTGTAATATTGATCAGCACATAAAGTTGATGTGGTGAATTTGTTAGCAAACAGTTGCCTATTCAAACATCCAGCAGATACAGAGCAACATTAGTGTTAATTTGCAGCTCTCTTTGTGTCTACTTTGTGGTTGTAAGACAAATAGTCAATCTCTTTTAGCTCAGTTTTTGGTCTCCACCAACTTCTGAGGAAAATATCTGTCTCTTTGGCTGCTAAATGCTCCACAATATTTACCTGCCAGCTGCTAAATTAATCTGTCTATGGCCTGGCATTGGGCAGGTATTGTACTGAAAACAGCTGCCTGTGGCGGCTGAAAACAATGCTGACGAGAACTATGAGAGTGAACCAATTAACTAATAGATGCACTAAAACTCCATAGAGCTGGAGGGAACTACAGTTTGCAATTTGTTTCAGTAAAACAGTTGGGAAACTGATTTTTTGTTTTCAGACTACATTGTCAATAAATAAAAGAGACTCAGCTTATTTATTTAACATTTTGGAAATTCTACTTTACAGTGTATTTTTTTAGTATCAGAGAATGATTTCAAATGATTTGTCAGTGTCTGCTAGACTGTTGTGTCACTCCATGCCCGAGTTTTTGTTACCTCTCTGTCTGTCTGTGGGGAAATCAGGGGAGTGTGTTCTTCGTCTCAAGTCAGTGTGTGCTTACTGTAACTGTCACTGGGGTAATTAACTGTTTCCTTGCACAGTAATTGCCAATTTAATCTTTTGTGCTCACCTCCTGATGTGTAGTGTCGGATCTGTCAGTCAAGCTGGGCGTGGTTTCCATGGGGATAAGGGAAGTGTAGTAGCCATTCCCTTCAACCAATCGCCTAAATAAATTACCTGTTGCCTCCTAAACGGGGTTGCTATGGAGAGGCAATTACCCTAAATTGTAATTGTGCACGACTAATGTGTCAGGCCCTTGCCTTTTAAATTAATTGGGTTTTTCGCTCTTCCTCTCTCTCACCCCCGTCCCACTCCACCTACCCCTCTGAGAAAAAAAAGTCTTGGATTAAGCAGTGGAAACAGGTCAAGTTTTTTGTGTGTGTTTTGTTTAAGGACTTGATTCTTGCAGTCAATAAAACTCTTCTCTGAAACGAAGGGGAAACATGACTTGTTTAAAGTGTGTATAAGGTCGTCAGTGTGTGTGGGCATTCTTTATCTTGTGGAAACCTGATGCGATGGTCATCGTAGATACACACTGAATATGAAGTGTCAGCTTTCAGATGAGATCCCTTCCACTTGCTTCCTCTTCAGCACTAAGCTGCAGAGACCCAGGTGCATCCATGCCATCCTTCAGGCATAGCCCTAGTTCCTTTCCATCAAGACCACCTGTTCAGCTCTCTCTCTCTCACACATATACACACACATACATACACACACACACACAACAAATGCAGCTCCCTTGGGAGACAGCTGGCATCACAATACAGGTGATTTGAGATGCACTGGCCGACATCAGTGCGGATGCTGATCCTCTGTGACTTGTCATTCTTATAGTGGGAACATTTGAGTGGGAGTGAATCCTCATTTATATTCCCGTTAATTTTATTTCTCAGTTAAAGACGTTGGAAAGTGGGTTGCCAAAGGAGAAAACATGACCTGCTTCAATCTCCATTCACTGCGTGGATTAAATCAGCTCTCATCACTGCTGATCTGCCGTGAGGAATGGGATTAATCAATCGGAGACAGTACATCTATCTGTAAATTAAAAGCTGCGCTCATCACTGAGCACGTAGCTGTTATTTTGGTGACATATTGAGTGGGTGGCTTTCTCTCCATAAGAGAACATCAATCATAGAAACCTCAAATGTGTGAACTGTCCAGTTATTGAAACAAGAGGGAAATTTGAGGTATTGCTAAGAAAGCTTTTAAAAAAAACAATACTGGAATATTCAAGTAAAATCAGTCTCTGTCAAACTAGCTTTTGAACTGAATCACTTCAGTTGCTAACTGATTGTATCACACTGTCACGACATTGACAAAGACAGACACATCACTCAAAAACAAAACACACACAAAAAAAACCCACAAAACCCCCGCCATTCAACTGTGCAAAAGTCGAATTCTTAAGCTTTGGACAAGATTAAAGGAAAGAGATCAGCAGAATGTAAGGATTTATTTGCTCTGGCAAATCATAATTGGCCAGTATCCAAAGGACAGAAGTGACAGGTGGTAATGTAATGTTGCATTTCACTGTTTGGTGGTCATCTTACAGTGAATAGAGTTAGATGCTTTACAAGACGCTTGGTTGCTCTTTGATGATGAGCCTCTCTGCTGGCAGCCATCTTCTCTGTCTTGATCTGAAAAAGATAAACTGAGATTATGGAAAGATGTGACGGCATAGCACTAACTATAACAGGATCTGGAGCACTGATGGTATTAAAACTACAACCAAAAGTTTTACATTTTATAGAATTTATTTCTTTTTACAGTCACGGGTGAAAGTTAAATTTGTTTATAATACAACAGATCAACCCAAAGATTCACCACTTTCCCCTCAATTAAGGAAAAAACTATTTACTGAGTGATAACTTTAAAATAAAATATGATGGCTAACCTGATCTTGTACCTTACAGTGTTTCAACATTAGATCAACTCAGTACCACTGTGTGTGCTGAATGTTGTGACCATAAAGGTCTAAATTTATGAAATGAATGTCACACATTCAATAGTTGAGTAAACCCCTGTGGTTTTCAGGAGAGGTAATTACTTTTCAGATACCCTCTGATATCATTAGCAGTTTTAACTGGTATGCTTTATTGCATTTGCATTTCAGTTTTTCCACATTGACACATTATGACTAAATGTTTCCCTTAAATGTAAGCTTTATTGCTTTATAATGTACATTTGTTGAGGATCTCAGTATGAGCATGCCATCTTACATCCGATATACAATATGTTTCCAAAGAAATTAGATACATTTATCTTTAAACAATATAAAATGCACACATTTTGTAGTATCCACAGCTTTACTGCATTACTGTCTGGGTAAAAAGCAATGTGGTGGTGAAGTCTAAGGGATATATGATATGTGGTCTTTACTATACACTTTTTACCTGAACAAATCCCTCATCTGCAACCATGTGTATAAAACATGCATGCAGTGCTGCTCTTTGCTGCCCCCACATGTCTCTAAAGGGAACTTTCTTCACTTTTATTACAGTGTATGCATACACCTACACTAGTCTCCATTTTTAAAGGCCTGATCACCAAAATTGGTTCAATGAATAAAAGAAATTGGGTGGACAAATGGCTTGAATGGTATTGGGTTATTGCTGGTGTGACTACCCGTGCATGGAATAATCCACACTCAGCATTCCAGGCATAGGGCAGGGGGCATCTTTCATATACCACACATGCGTACACAAATCCATTTTAGGACAGATTTGTCATTGTAGCTATTCAGTGCAAACAGAGATTGAGTCGTCACATTTAGTCTTCAATGACGGTGCATGCTGCTAACTCACCTGAGCTACTGGCTTCCAAAGCGAGGTATCCATCCAACAAGGAGCTGAACCCAGTCAGACCCCCCATGGCAGCATAAGGGACATCCCTGCCTACTGGCCGATCCTGAGCCTCCCTCTCTAGTTTTGTCTCAACCTGCCAAAATAGAAAAAACATTATACTGATTTTATGGCAAATTATACTTATTCAGTGTTTTTCAACACAAGGCAGACCCCTGTTGACTCTACTTGCCAGGGTCAGGTGGGCAGAGCTGGGCTGGCCACAGCCACAGATGTAGGAGCTCTGGAACCCAGTGCAGGTACCTGAAAAAGTACAAAAATCTCTCTGTGTGAAAATCTTCTTGGGTGTGTAGTGTCTTTATGAATCTGTACAGTGAACTAATAAAGAAAGGATTTCAGACTAACATTTCTTGCACAAATATCCAGTAGCTTCACTGTGATCATGGGGTAAGTGTTTACACCTGCAACGGACAGGTGTTGACCCGAACTGGGGAACATACAGGTAGGCAGAACAATGACATCCCCTGGACTGGCACGGTAGAGCCAAGGGTCGCTCAGAGGGAACAACTTCAAAGTCTGTCTTGTGTTGCTTATATCTGAAAGAGCACATATTTATTTGTGTGATTGTGTGTAGGAGTGAAGGATGTCTGATATCATGTCTTATAGTGTAATGTATTACCTGTGTGTACAGAAGCACTGTGTCTCAGGGCCAATGAGTTTACATTCGTTACCTCCTGGTACCCCAAAGCTCACATAAAGCCTGTTTTTCAATCGTAGAGGGAGCACTTTCCTCTTGTACTCCTCATATTGCTCTGGAGTAAACAGTTTGCCTCCATCATCATCACCTACGATCCTGAAAGAGAAAAAACACCATTAAATAGGCTACTATAAGTTGTACAGCCTATAATTTAAAAAAAAAAGGGTTAGCTACAGATGTAAATTCAAACAGTCTGCATTTATATTGTATTTTAGCTGTTAGGTTGCATCAGTTTATCTGTAGTTGTCACATGCTGATGCTGGTTTAGAGATAAGAAAAGTCAGTAGTCTATAGTATAGGCTAGAGGAACAGCCTGCAGAAACATGAAGACAAACCTTCTGTACTCCCAATACTCATCCACTGCTTTTAAGGCTGATTCGTCGAGATCTATTGTCTCCATTGTTAATTAACAAACAAACTTAAGGCTGTTATTTCTCCTCTCACACAGAACACAACTACTGTTTACCATCAGCGTTGCCATGGAAATTGTCGTTGGTCCCTCTAACGGCTGCAAAGTGCACTGCAACACACACACACACACACACACACACACACACACACACACACACACACACACACACGCACACACACACACACACACACACACACACACACACACACACACACACAAAAGACAGACAGAGAGAGAGAGAAAACAAGTTAACCCTAATCTGTCATTTTACTAAACCGTGTTTAAACTAAAATCAAGCTAGTATTTGGTTTGCAAACAATACAATTTGCCTGTTCTTTCTTTTGCCTTTAACTGCATAGAGAACGCGGTATGACTACATCTCCCACAATGCCGTAGCAGTGACGCACGCAGGGAACGTTCAGGGGAACCATGACGGGCAGCACAGTTGCATGTTTGTAATCGCAGCTGCCGACTTTAGCCTACATTAGACCAGACCACATCGTTTCCGAGTACGTAGGAGCAGAAGCCAAATGGATACCAGAGTGGACAAACAGCTCAATATCGGGCTAGGTAGCTAACTTTTAAACGGAGACAGCGGGCTGCCTAAGATATTTTCTCTTAGCGTCAGTAACGACAGACCAGGGTTGCCAAACAACAAGCATCATTCAGTGTCAGCCAGAGGTAGCGGCTGGAGCTCTCAGGCGCTTCGTCCGTGACTCCCTGGAACCTGGTAATTGCTGTTTTACCCAAAAATAGCTTCTCAAAGAACACGTTGGGGTACATTATCAGCTTTGGTTGGGATAAACTACGTTTGTTTGTTGACTGACAAGTTTGAGGTTTGCCGTAGCTAACATGTCGAGCTAACTGTTAGTGGAGTTGGAGAGCTGTGCTTCTCTGCTGACCTATGAGCAGCTGCTGACATTCATTTAAACGACATGTGACAGGTAATAAAAAGACTTGAAACTAAATCTAAACTATCCCAAATTCGTGCTTTTTTTAATGCCGGCGCTGTTTTGATTAGTTTACTCTTCGTGTATTTGTTTAACTGGCATTGCGTAATTATAACCAAATGTTCAGCAAGTCATCATGTAGCCAAGTTGTAATTATGTAGGTTATTGTCATGACTATGTTTATGATTGCTGTAGTAGTCTCAATGTTACCATGCACTGCATCTAAATCATCATATTTTTTACTTCCTCTACCATGACTCTGTTGACTTTTCAGTTTTTAGTTCATGCTCTTAAAGTCATCTGATTAAGTCTAGTAAGTCTGTGGGTGAGACTAGCAGCTGCTGGATCACGTGTGATAGCTGTCGTGGTCAAAATTTAACCCCTAGATTAGATATTCTTACGTGCTGTATCACTGTCAACCATCTCATCAGGTAGTACACAATATTCACAGTCTTCTAAATCAGTGGGGCATTCACTGTCTGAAGCTGTGGCTTAAATGGTGAGCCTTTTCAAAGAACAATGACCAGGCCTGGCGAATACCCTGCCATGATAGTGGAGTCTGGATTGAATGGCAAAAGTCTTCTGGGTGTCAACAAGTGTCAACAAGTGCCTAATTAAGATGGAAATCATCTGTTGTCTGACATATAAAAACCCAACATGATTGTTTTCCTTTTCTGCCCCAGGACTGGAATGCTCAAGCTTATCTGTAAACATAGCGCTTATCACACATAGGGTAAACTTAAGCCAGACATATTTTCTGTACCTGACTGTGCATAAAGTATATTAGGAGTGGTGTCTGTTAACTAGTTTGTTTTTTTTAATTGTCAGGTTTGGCTTTCTTTCAATCATTCATTATTTAAAAATGTGACAATATGACATCCTATAATCTTATTGTGAGAGACATTTTTCAGCTGCTGTTTAAGAACAGAAGCTAAAGGGGCTGCACCACCCAAAAAGTGCATGGCAGAGCTTTCTTCTTGGGTGTGGGGTGGTGTGACTATGAGCTTGCTTTGCTTCCTGGATGCTTTCAACTGTTACTGCATGAAGTCATTGCAATTTGCTGTCTTGTTCCTCTCTAGAAAAACACAGAGATACAATATTTGTATAAATGATAAACTATGTACACTATTTATCTGATGATACATAGTAGTGCCCAAGTCATAGGACGTGTGTGTGTGTGGTCAGAGACTGTGAAGCACTGTTAAACGGATTCTGTTACCTTTCTTTTCATAATTTATTCCCTCAGTCAGTGGCCCCTGTCTGACCCCAATAGGAAGTGACACTCCCACACCCAAGAGAGAGTGCAGAGAATGAACCTGGTGACAAAGTTGTGAAAACGGAGAAATAATCGCCTAATTTCACCTGCATGTGCACGGTCAACTCACAAGCTATTTGTCAGTCCAGTGACCATTGTGAGGGTGGGATAAGAAACCAAATGCGCTCTGTGCTTCTGTCTGTTGCTGTGTCTCCTATCTTGAGCTGCAAAATGGGTCCCATGAAATCTAAACTGGTAATCAAGTTTCTGGCCTAAGAGGGTTGAAAAAGATTTGTTGATGAGTGGGCTATTGTGCACCCTGACCCAGAGCTAGGAAGCCACTTTGATCTAGCCTTCACCTCCTTGCCAATAATGATGAAGTGAATTTTGCCCTTTATCCAGCACATTCATAAAAGTTTGTGTGTTTATCCATGCAGAAATCCTTGCAGTCATTCTGAGTAAAACCACAATGCTCAGCAGGAGTGAAACTGTAAGGTGCTGCTGCAATGCAAAATTTTGGATTTCCCCCCCTGTTCATGACTTAAGTGCAGGGAAACTGAAATCATGTCTTTTAAGCTATTTTAAACATCTAGGTTATACTCTAATGTTTGCGTGGTTCATGTGTTCCTTTCCTCTTGCTCATTTTGTTTTTTTCTGTTGCTTTATCTAATTCCCCAGACAGTCCACAATGTCTGCTGACACCCTGTCTGAGCACCTGATCTGCGTTGGTGAATTGGTGCTAAACATCTTGCAACCAAAGCACCTTTCCAAAAACCCCTGACTGACGGTGTCTGTGGGTGTCAACCTCCTTCTGGTTCCATTTCCAGGCCTCTGCTCTTTTTCAGCGCCTTCTCATCACCTCTTCACACATATCCTGCTAGAGTTCACTTGAGCAAATCTATACCAGCCTGAGGAATGATATGTAGTGGACTTTGACTTTTGGCTTCTGTGGATACAGACAACAGAAAAGAGAATTTGTCCTATAGGAATCGAGTAATTATCACACTTATATAATTTGTGTCTTCACATCCAAGACGAGATCTCAGCTTCCACCAGGCCTCTGCAGCTTCCCTCCCCTTTGCCATCCCCAGTACCATGCTGGGCACATTCCTGCGTAGAAACATGTCCCAAAAGCTGAGTGTGCTGCTGCTGCTATTCGGCCTGGTGTGGGGACTCATGCTGCTGCGATACACTGTGCAGCAGCCTCGTCATCAGAGCAGCGCCGAGCTACGTGAGGAGATTCTGGAGCTTAGTCGGCGATATGTCAAGGTCCTGACAGAGGAGAACCAGAATGCACCTGGTGGGCCTCAAGGAACCTCCATGGCTGGTTACGGTAACCATTTTAGAAGAATTCTGGGCAGTTCATGTGATTATTACTGTATTTCATCAACATCAAAATACTATATTAATTTACTCACTCTGGTTTTCTCTCTTTCTTTCTCTTCTCTTTTCACATACACACAGCTGATCTGAAGAGGACTATTGCGGTGTTACTGGACGACATTCTGACACGGCTGGTCAAACTGGAGGGGAAAATTGAACTGGTGGTCAACGCCTCCTCCACTAACACCTCCCATACAGCAGGGGGCATCCTTGCTTCTGATCCCGCTGCCTTACTGAAAGCCCCGAAGCAGGATACACCTGGCAGCCACCCTGGGACTTCACGCTTTCACCCACACATCCCTAATAGGCCTCGTCCGCATCAAGGAGCATAGTTTTATAGATATATTGATCTTTTTTTTTTGGCACATCACACTTTTCAAGCATTTATCACTGATGTAACAACATCAGCCTAATGAAAAGCAATAGGGAGGCGTATGGACATCCGGGAACTTCAATTGTGGGATGCGTCTCAGAAGTGTTCTGTGGGAAGAAGAAGGACTTCTTTATGCTATATCCTATGCTGATATTTATTTTTTTTACCTGGACTAATAAGCGCAATTTTATAAATTTCCATTGCTGATTTTATTTGACTTAAATTTGAGCACTTTTTACAATGTCATAATTGAATCTTGTGACTGTTAAAGTGAGTACAAAAAGGTATAAACACCAGAAACAGAATCGTATATGCTTTATCGTAGAAAAGGCTTAAATCGCTCCCCTGTGTGTACAAATTTACAATACTGCTTCAACATATCAACATGCTGGACTAAAGAGTTCATTCATGATAGTTAGGAATAGCTGCGTCTGGGTTTTAGCTAGTGCAGTTGCTTAATACTATAAGAATAAGATTCTCCTCTTAGCTAATACATTTATTGATTTTTCTAAGAATACTTTAACAGTATAACATGTAATAATTAATTCAAGTAATGTTATTTGCACTCCACTTGAAGGATAAATGTGTATTGATTGTTGCTGCGAGACAGTTTAACGTTTTATGCAGAATATGATGGGATGATGCGTATTTGCAACTGTATACATGGGCGTGTGTGTACGCTGCCTTTGTTGAGATCCAATGTTCTGGTTCCCTTCTCTTTCCTTGGGAGTTGTTTCAGTTCAGATGTGGAATGGATTGAATGTACTGCGAGGCCGGTATTTAGCCCTGTGGTGCTGTTTAAATGACTGACCTGCTGCTTACACATGTTCAGGGTTCATGTTGCACTGTGACTCTATAGAGATTTTCTAAAAATACTGGGCTAATCCAAGTTGGACATTAGGGATATTTTAGGGAGGCGAACATCGAGCTCTGGAATATTCATTCCTCAGCAACAAAAGTGGGCAATACTTTCATCAGAACTATTTGGGTATTTTGTGTAATAAAGACAATTTGCTTGACATAATAAAATATGAGGATGAAAATTTGTCATTGTAATTAGGGCTGGGCAATATATAATGATATATCGATATCGTGATATGAGACTAGATATCATCTCAGATTTTGGATATCGTAATATCGTAGGTGTTGTCCTTTCCTGGTTTTAAAGACTGCATTACAATAAAGTGATGCAATTTTCTGAATTTACCAGATTGTCCTAGCTGTTCTATTATTTGCCTTTACCCACTTGGTCATCATATCTCATTGTGTAAATATTTTGTGAAAGCATCTGTAGTCAGCTCTATAATATTGTTGCAATATCTATCTTGTGGTCAAAAATATATTTGATTTCATCCATACCGCCCTGCCCTAGTTTAAAGAAAACATAAACTAGTCATCATGATTTCCTGTCTACTCTGCTTCAAAATGTCTGTCACATAGACCTGTTAAAAAACGTAACTGTATGTTAGGGCTGCTAGACTGAGCTGACGGAGTCTCTATTGAGTGATGCCCTACATGTACTTCACTTCATAATGCTAAAGTAGAAAGGATGGCGAGGTAGTCAGCCACTGTGTGACAACTTTGCTAATAAAATGGCTTCATGGAAAAATGTCTCCACCCATTTGATTACATTTTATATCACATCCTCTATGTATTACCTGCAAATTAGATGTGATGGGAAAGTGTCGTTGGGGATATGGAGATAGTTGTGACTCATAAGACAATAAATCCAGTTTTATTTGTCTCTATCTTATCATTCAGCCCGTGGTTTCCAGAGAGGGCATCCTCCATGAGACCTCCATGAGGTCATGAGACCTTAGGTGTGTGTGTGTGTGTGCAGGTTGGTTTTTCAGCTCATTAAGTTTTACTGACCCCGCTACAAAACCCGGAAGTATTTGACAAAACTTACCAGCCAAATCTCGCCTTGTCATGGGCAAGTAGTGGACGGTAACAATTTACTCAAGTACTAAAGTGAGAACACAGTTTTGAAGTGCTTGTACTTCAGTAAATGCATCTCATGTTATTTTCTAGCTCCACTCCCCCGGCGTACAGTGTAGGCCGTGAGACGTTCAAATACACGGCAAGCGTTTGTTTGCATGAAGGGGGCGAGACAGGAGATGACGTCAGACCCTGCAGTACATAAACATAGCAGCCACTTCACGCGCCATCTTCTAGTTAGCAACCGGACAGATTAAAACATTGCGTTAAACCACCGTGCTAAGCTATTTCTGTGATAGTACTTTGGTTGTTATTAGCTGTACTGAAACATGAGTGACATTGAGGATGGAAACTATGAAGGACGGGTAAGTAATCACACTGAATTACGTCGAATATCTCCCTTTCCTCCTTTTCTCTCTGTCTCCCGTGTGGCTGCCGACAAGGAGCACGAAGCGTTAAATAAATTGCGTATCGTTGTAAGTTTCGTTTTATTGTTGGCGGTATGGTTAACCTTTTATAGAGGCGGCCATTTTTATTTATATGGTTTTGTCTTAAGCCAACAATACTTGTGCACTAAAGTCCCCCCCCCCCCCCCCCCCCACACACACACACATGGACGGTTTCAGCTTTGCTAGTAAGCTAGTTACCGCTAGCTTAAAACAGCTCCAGGGTTAGACTTTGGTATCTGCAAATTGTCATAGTTTTACGTTATCAGTTCATTCTTATTGCAGCTGGCACATTCGCTTATGACTTATATTACGAGCTATCTACCGTCGAATGCACTATTATTACTGCAGTCATTGATGCACGTTGGAAACACGAGGGTTTTTTTTTGTCTGAAATGAAATGTAATTAGTCCTAAGCCACTCTTCCTTCCCTACTTTCACGCTCTGCTTAAGAAAAGCTACATGTATCTAAGCTCTTTACTTGTTACCATATTAACTTCAATTTTTGTGCTCATACTTAATATAGCAACAATGTAACTACTGCATTCAGTGTTCATTATCTTTATTTATTAAAGACATTTTCCTTTTCATAAACCTATGATCTTAATTTTATTGAATGTTCTTTTTTCATTAAGGTTATTGATCGTGAAGGATTTGAAGAGTTTTATCCAAGAATGGTGAAGAAAATTGTCAAGATAAAAGAAGGCTAATGAAAACATTTACAGAGCAGAACATAGAAGTGGAAAGGGAGGAAAATGTGACGGAAGATTGGTGTCAGATAGACGCGCTTGCAGTGTAATGGCTTAAAATGAAAACTGGTTTCAGTTTGGGTGAAGAGAGGAAAAACAGACCTGGAATCAGAAAATGAGAAAACTGAAAAAAGAAGAATGAAGAAGGATAGAAATCCCGAGAGAAGGGAGTAGCGTGTAAAGAATCTGGAAGAATGAATGTGTCCCTAGGTTAAGTAAATATACTGCTTGTGTCACAAATGTCTTTTCTTTACCATGCTCTCTTTTTGTAACATGAAAATGCATGTTTTATTTTTTCCCTTGATGGCCCAGGTGGACATGGAAATAGACCTGTCATGTACACTGTTGTATATGGTTAATATTATATTACATTGTAAAACAAAGAGTTAGTCATTGAAATAAGTTGACTAACCCTTTCCTCCACAGTACATAAGCTGTAGATTTTAGACAGGTTTACGTGTGCAACATATTTACAAAATCTCATTACTCTGTACATGACATGTTTGTCCACGAAAAAGTTGTTAACATACTGCTGTGGCAATAGGGGTCGCGCTCCCCATCTAAATCGGATCGCGGGAGTCCAGCTCGGGTCAAGTCCGAGAGCAGGTCCGGCTCCCCGAGCCCATCCCGAGCCTCCAAGCGCTCCGAGTCTCGATCCCACTCTCGGTCAAAATCAAGGTATGTTGCTGTTTTAAAATAACCTTTGTGATATGGTGATGTGAAATAAATATGTGACACGGTTACACAGTTTTCTTTTTTCCCTCTCTTCCATCTCATCCTATTCAGGTCTCGTTCTAGGCGGCACTCAAACCGGCGCTGTAGCCGCTCACGTTCTCGGTCCTATTCCCACCGCAGGAAGTCCCGCTCTCGTTCCTACAGTCCTGAATACCGGCGCAGGAAGAGCCAGAGCACCTCCCCAATGTCCAACCGTCGCCGTCACGCTGGCAGTAGGGTGAGTGTATAGAGATCTGAATTTAAAGCGAAGTACAGTAGGCCATAGAGCCAACAGCCACTTTGAGTATGCCCACACACATTTACATGATGTTAATAGTGACATTTTGATCCTTTAAAACTGTTGTAATTTAATATCTAACAGTTTCAGAATTTGTATCTTTTCATTTAGATAAATCCGAGTGGCCATAGCAAACAAAATAATTTAAAATGTGTTAACATTCATAAAACATTCATAAACAAAGTGAAGTTTTGCATATGGCTTGGAGTTGGATTATTACAAACATATTTACAAGGATTATATGATTGAACTGACACTTTTTAAAATCAAGAGTAAGTGAACTATTTGTGAGGAAGTAACTTGATATGATTGTAATGAATGCTGTGGGAAACCACTCTGACATGACATTTAATAACCCCTTTGTTTAACCCTCCCCTCCTTTCATTATATCAACAGAGCAATGACTTCACAAAAGAAGCATGCGGCGGTGATGCTGATGTTAGGGTATGTGGACCTTCTGACATATTTTGGGCAAGGGCAATGTAATGTTTGTGTGTGGGACAAAGGGGCATACCCTGGGTGTTATACTAGATCAATGGTAAAAGGGCGATATAAAATCCAGTGAAAATGACAGAACTTGTTATATTCAGACATGCACATTGGATGGGCCACCTATCAAGTACTTATCTTTCTTTTCATCAGTGTACACCATTGTTTGTAAAATTGGGCAGGAGTGATTAATATGTCCTTCCACTTTACACCAAGACCCTTGTCCAGCTGCATGCATAGATGACCTACCTTGAAATCAGGTCAAACCCATATTTGCAATCAGGGTCAAACCTGTATTTCCAAAAAAAAGTTGCTTGGTTGAAAAAAAGACACTTATTACCTGTATAAAGAAGCACCTATTTGAATTCATGACATTTATAAATAAATTGTAGACTGTACACTTTGAGTATAAATCCTGTATCAACATTGGAATCATTGGTGCCAAGTGGGTATAAGGCAGCTTATCAGTACTTGGCAAAAACATGCACTAGTGTCAAGTCTATATTTTTGTAATTATATTGCACTAATATCAAATGATGATTTCAGTAAGTGCATGTGTGTATGCATTTCTTTTGTATTTAACTTATAATATATGCTGTTTCATTTTGACAATCATGACATGACATAGCAAATATAAATATATAAAACTGATATATAACATAAATATACCACTGAAGTTAATTCATTTCTAGACTTGATCTTTTGACAGTAGTATTTTTATAGGGAACCTTTTGAATATACCAGCTGTCTCTCATGGGTATCTCTTTTGAAAGCTGTTTAAGGGGTTATTAAAGCTGTCATAGTTTACCCACTGAGCATTTACTGTTGGAGATGCTTGGAGGAAAACGTTTTTGTACCCATTGTTAACTTATACGTAGATCTGTCACTTATTTAGTAGAAACTAATGAAGTGCCCTAATTATAAGCCAGAAGACATAGCGTATAAAGTATGAATTAGTACAGCATATTTTCCCTGGTGCCTTGTTGTTTTCTATACTTGTTTTAGAAATGTACCCAGTGCATTAAACATGTGAAAAACTGCCTGTGCATGAAGAAGCATGTTTTGCATACTAAATCTATAAAGGATGCTGTAAGCCACAATATCAACTCTGACCTTTTTGTTTTTGACCCTTCCAGGCAAACCCTGACCCCAGCACGTGTTTGGGGGTGTTTGGTTTGAGCCTGTACACCACAGAGCGTGACCTAAGGGAGGTGTTTTCACGCTATGGTCCGCTTGCCGGGGTCAATGTGGTGTACGACCAGCGCACAGGTCGCTCCCGGGGCTTTGCCTTCGTTTACTTTGAGAGAATTGAGGATTCCAAAGAGGTGAGGGAAATGTTTGTGGTATTTATTTATTATTTATTGATCAGATAGCCAGTGATCTTCAGGCCTGGTCCTGGATAGTCATTTGTTTTCTGTTTTTATTTTTTGTGTATTTATGTACAGTAGCAGTCAAAAGTTCAAACACTTTCCCATTCAAGTGAATGGAAGGTTGTGTCTTAACTTCTGACTGGTACTGTAGTTAATTTCATTTATCTGTCATCCTAAATGTAGAATATCCCCTGATTTAGATAGCTAGAATAAGAAGGCTGCTGCATGACTGCTGGTGAGAACCAGTGGCGAAGAATATTGATATAAAGTGTTAAGTGTAGTCTTTGCAATGATTTCTGCCCACTTAGCACTTTTCATGTTTGGATTGCATGCAGGTCCAAAGGTCTATCCCTCTCTGACAGTGTTTAGTCTTTATTTAGGTGTGATTACCTGAGTACACCACTAGGTGTCTGCCTTGCCACAAATTACCTCATCTCACAGCCATGCATCCCTTGCCAGGGGATACTGTGTATTGTAGGTGGTCTTTTGTGAATTTAATTTACCAAAGCTAGCAATAAAGTGATAACATCTATGTCTTCTCCTCCCTCTTGTGTTCCCCAGGCAATGGAGCGAGCCAACGGCATGGAGCTGGACGGGAGGCGCATCAGAGTGGATTATTCCATTACCAAACGTGCCCATACCCCCACACCAGGAATCTACATGGGCCGACCAACTCAGTAAGATCAGCGCTGATGTCAAGTTCCCTTTTACCTATTATGTGGCATTAGATATTCATTACTTGAATGCACATAACTGTACATTTGAGTAGTCAGGAGTAAAGAACTGGGATGCAAGGTATATTGTTCTGAGGTCAGCGCTCACTTATATCATTGTTGTATATCTGGTTGTGCATCTCTTCTTGAAACATATTGGTAAAATGTAACATTTTATACCTATTTGGACATGGTGCCATGTTTCTCTAGAGACAAGGCTCCTGGAAGTCATGGCCTTTTTTATTTTCTCATTTCAACAGCAATGGTGGTGGTGGCGGCGGAGGTGGTGGTGGCAGCAGTGGTGGTGGTGGTGGCGGCGGCGGCGGCGGCAGCGGCAGCAGCAGCAGGAGGGGGAGAGACTCCTATTATGACCGTGGCTATGACCGTTACGACAGATATGACGAGTATGACTATAGGTATAGGTGAGTTATAATTTGTGAGTACAAAGTCAGTGTTGCACTATTGCGTGGGAGAACATTTCAAATTTTTCTTTGTCTCTTTGCAGTCGCAAACGCTCTCCATCACCCTACTACAGTCGATACAGGTCTCGCTCACGGTCTCGCTCCTACAGCCCACGTAAGTGTGAAGCATACAATACTCGCTTAACTATTGTATCATTATTTAGACATCAAATCAGACTGCCGTTAGTATGCATATTGGAACCGACTCCTGTACTTCGATCATTGCTGAAAGCTTATATATTTCTATCAGTAATGCACTTGACATTTATATGTACTAATATACATTTTCTATTTTCTTTTTGCAGGGCGATACTAAGTTGCTTTTTACAACATTGAGCTTCCCTCCAATAATTGATGGTGTGTGATTCATCAAGGTGTGTCAGAGGGTATATTTTCAATTAGCATGTGTATATCAACAGAACTCTTAAGTTTGAGATAGTTCTTGTTTACATGCAATAGATGTCTTAATTTTTAGGCGTTTTCGCGCATCAATGTCTGGTGTGAGCAAAGAACTCAACAACTGTTGGTTACTGTTGCATCATTATTCAACTTGCATCCTTCCTTCCTTCTTCATTTTCTGTAGCAGTGATTCCTTTTTTTCTGTCAAATGACGGTGAATGAGCTGTGTTGTTGGTATATTACTTTGGTCTCTATTATGAGGGTTTTTGTCATAATGGGGAAGGTAAACTGGGTTGAAGCTGATAATGGTGTCATTTTTACTACATGTATTAAGAAATAACTCAAACAATAAAGTTTGTATATGTATTGGTTGAATATAACTTAATCTCAATGTCCTGTGGGAATAACTGAGCCTACTGGTAAGTAAAAGGTAAATGGGGCTATAATATGAAGTGCTACCATCAATCAGTGGTTGGGGTCTCTGCTCACATTTGGAATAACTTTTTTTTTTTTTTTAAGTTGAGAAAGTCATGAGTTTCTCCACAGTTTTATCATGTATTGTTTTTTTTTTTTTTTATTGTGAGACCAATAAAAGAGAATAGTAAGACTTGTAATTTGCTTCGTTATCAATTAGAAAAACGAAATTAAACTAAGGCACACTGATATGCAAAACTGAAAAGCGTTTAATAAATGGGCTTAGCTCTTGTTTCTACTCAGTCTTCTTCAGGGCACGAAGCCATTTATTAAAGGCTTTTTAAGTTTTGCAAAGCAGTGTACCTTTGGTTTTTTTAAATATTTTTTTGTTGAAATGACATAATCAAAGCAAAGGACAAGTCAAACCTCTTTTTGATCTCATGATATGTCCTTGATCCAAAGAGCACCTGTTTTTTTGGGGGGGGGTTTTATAACTTGCATTTGTGAAGTAGCACTCTTCAGCCAACCCACGGGCATTTGCTCTGTTATGTTTTTTTTTAATTGTTTCTTTGTATGGAAATACAAATATATGAAAACTCCAAAGTTTGTAACGTGGTTTTCTGACTTAATGTGCATGAAATTGAAGTTGAGCTTTAGTTGTCTAGGTGGGAGTTATAAAAGTTGTGTGGGTGAGGTGGGAAAACGAGCTAGGAGAATTTCACAGACAAAGACCAGCGCCAAGATGATGTGCATGATAAGCTCATGTTAATAAAAAATGTAAAAGTAGTTGATCTGGAGTCACACTCAAAAACCACAATATATTCTCTAAAAGTTTAATTTTCTCTCATTCAAGCCACACCAGTGGAAACATGAAAAAAAAACTTTTATTGGGTGGTTAATACATATGATGTAAAGTTCACAAGTTAAAGAACATATTGCAGTATATTCTGTTGTTACATTGCATTTCTCAATATACATATGACGTTGCAACAAAAGAGCTGCTTTGTTTAAAAAAAAAAAAAAAAAACATTAAAATGACTTGTACCATGTGTATATGGTGTATATCACCTCATCAATAACATCACTACAACATTTCCATTTTTTTTAAACAAATGTGCTTTACATTATGAAATGATGACAGGACAGAGCCAAGTTTGCTCTTCATACAGACACATTTTCCTGCATTTAAACAAGAGCTGGCAGATTGCATCTAGACAACATGATCAGGTTTTGTCCCCGATAGATGGAGGTTAAGATACTAAATTGATACAGCCCGAGAGCAAACAAGATCTTGAGATTGAATGGCTAATCACAAAAGCAAACCTGAAGAAATGGAGGTCTCTATCTGTAGACCTTAGCCCCAATAATAAAGCACTTCAATCAAATGGGGTTAATAATCACTGCTGACATCTCATGGGGCCCCTCAGAGTTATGCGTTCATTCACACCGACTCAAAGATAATTTTTCAGGTTCCAAGGTAACCACTAGCAGGCAGGACAGAAGGGTCAAAGTATGAGGTCTTTCTCAATGATTATCCAACAGTCAAAGCCATATACTCTGATATCTATTGTGTGTGAACTCATTTTAAACACTTTTTTTTTTTTTACATTGAGTGAACCTAAATTATTAGCATTCTTTTCTGTAGAGGTTTGGCTAATAAAATAAAGTAAACTATACAATTTTCCCCTTGATCCAATGTCTCACAGCCACTTCTTAACAGTTTCATTCATAGAGAAAATGTGCGCAGATTGAACAAAATGTTGATAACACACTAGATTTTATGGCTAGATGCAAGGTTATGATACACATTTTATTTTTCACTTAAATTGCCCCGACACAGGTGTCTCTGCAGGGGCCATTTACACATATGTTGACCAGTAGGGGACAGAATAGGTAAAAGGTTTCATACTATTGGAGGAAACAATCTATATCTACTACTTTATGAAAAAGATGAGTAAAAATCAATGTTTCTTCATCGGGGCCAGACACATGGTGTGTATTCTGATTCTGCATACAATTAATTTGTCTCTGTTATTCATGAACTTCATCATATAGTTTTACAAGAACATAAATTAATGGATCAAACACACCAAAGGTAGATGAGGTGCAACCTGTAGCCTTGACATGATGTATTTGTTAAAAAAAAAACCCTGTAAGGAAACACACCTTAACTACTGGACAATGCCTGAAGGTTAATCGACAACAACATGTTGTATTCTGTGTGTTTTGAGGACAGCAGCAGCTGTGAGGGCTGTAGGCTAAACTTCTCTACATGTGAGTTTTTCATGTCTAAGCTGTAAACACAAGAGTCCATAGGGTATAATAAACATTAACAACTGTTTGCTATTAAATCATGCTGATCAGTTAGAGTTCTTGATGATATAGTGGTACAACAGAGCCTTTTAAAATCATTTTACTTTGAATGTGTCTTAAATTCTTCATCTTACTCAGTTTCATTGATTTCTGAAAATGGCATTTGTTGAATGAACTTGATTGCATTTATCTATTTGCATCTAATAGAAATTTGATGTTTGGTGTTTTTTTCACATGGTAATAATAATAAAGAAACAGTTCTTTACTAAGTCAGAAATGTATTTTAATTGTTGTTAAAGGGTTTGCTAATTTGTTCCCAAAAAATAATTTCAGTATCACTTTATATAACTGTTACATATAAACAAAGGACAATCCACAGATAGCTGAAAAGTGAATTACTCTGCCATAACATTTTGCTGGTACAAAAGTCATGTTAATTCAAAGATCAAATAATTTGAATTGCTTAAATTATTTACCAAAATCAACAAGTTGTTATTATCTCTAGCACTTTTACATAACATCAGTATTCATATGAGGAAAATAACAGTTTTATTTGTTTGCAAGAATTTGCAGAAACTTTTCCACCTGAGAGTGTCCATTCCAGATTCAATAAATACTGCACTTGATTTTGCAGTAAACACAATCTAATGTAAAATTATAAGTGTGAAAGCTTGAGGCACAACAAATCCTGCTTCTCTGTTCTTTTAGAAAACAAGATATTGGAAGAAATTGATTGCTTTTGGGCTGTTTAAATGGTACATTTCTCAACACAAATCACAGTCACAAATCAATCAAGGTGCTGAAAACAACAGCAGCCAACAAACAGCAAACAACAACAACAGCCAGGAAGAAAGTTCTTCTACACTAGAGACAAAGCAACATGCTCAAGCATGGCCATGCAACATATCTGCAATGTGTGGCTAAAAAGTCTGCAAATATTCATGTGACTATACGTGAAAACACCCACCTTCATCAGACGTTTGTACTGCATGAATGTGCTGTTAATTTGAGCAAAATGCTAAATAACAATAAAGGTGCAGTCAACTTGAGGTAACAAAAAACACAAAAAATCAGCAGATGTTTATAACAAAAAACTGCATTTTTGTTGAAATAGAGAAAAGTAAAAAGAAATTAGAATTTCCAACACATTCTTTTACACACTGTACATCGTGTGAAATGCAGTGTGTGCATACAATCGAACTGCTTTCAATTAAACTAATATTGAATGAGAAATTACAGGGAGAGTTGTGAAAGAAAACATGACGGATTGCATGTGTGGCTGCTATTAATAGCTTTCCTGAGCTATTTTCAACCAAACAAAGGGCCAGTTATTCCTTTAAAAAATATAGCAACCTTTAAATAATCTTTTCTGCTGGTATTGATCTAGATTTAATCAACTTTTTCATAGTAATTTGCAACATTTGAGTTTTTGGTAGAAAAACAGTGGAAGTGACGAGAAAATAAGAAAAACGATAGTTTCTTAACATGCATTATTCTTTTAAAAATAACAAAGAGGTTACATTGAATATAGTTCATATTTTAACGTTTTGCCACTTAGCATTAACTCATTATTTACTGTTAAAAATAAATGTTTCTTGGTATGTGTTTTGAGGGGACACAAACCGCCATTTTCTAATGAGATGAGGGGTGCCATCCCATAGGAGAATCTGTGGACAAAAAGCTTCCAGTATTTTGTTTTGGTGCCTGCATCAAACCACTTGATGTAAATGCAAAACATGTGTCTGGACCAACAAAAATAAATAAATAAAAAAGGCTTGCACTAGGTTGAAATGGGATATTGTTTCCATCAGTTAATGTTGCTGTGAGGCTCCACATTCTCCTCAACATGGCGTTCACCAGTGTTCCCTGACTCTGTCCGAAGCGGTCAGTCAGTGGATTTACTGATTACACTACTAAAGTGGAAAGAAAACATTGTTATAGATTTGAATCGCCTTGCAGTAAATAAAAAAATAAAGCAAGCTCACCGGAAAACAGAATCCTTTTGATTTCAGTGTAGCTTTAAGGGTTTTGTCTTGCGTTTGGCGACGCCTATATCTCTTAGTGAGGCCAACAGCTCAAAGTTGGGCTATAAGCTGCGTTTTACTTAAACAATCTACCTCCCTTCTCCTCTTGTCTTTCTCTAGAAATATCCAAGACTATCTTTAACCAGATCGATTTTGTCAGTTCTTTTTCCTACACTGACATTAGCCGCAGCAAATCTTCCCACATAGGATGCAGTCTAGTCTGAAACTTTATGTCAGTTTGCCCCTATGGAATTTGTCCATAGCGAGGAGTCCTGTGAAACTGGGGGCGGGGAGACTTTCTGTACATTCCTCAACGATACATTCACTTCTCCTGCAGAGCCTGCAGCCACACACTCACACATACACTCACACTCACACACAGACACACACACTCACACACACACACACAGGCAGGCTGCAGCCATGCATCAGTTCATTTAAACCGACAGAGCCGGCCGAGAACTCACATGACTGCTGTCTCTATACGTCCAGTCCACATCTCTGCCATCTATGTGGCACCATTCAACAGGCAGAGCACACTTAGGCTTAGTTCCTCTGTGTGCTTTTCTTTATTTTATTTGCAGTGGAAATCATTAAAGCCAAATAAAATGGTTTATTAAAAAATTGTATCAACCTAACTAGGCCAACGGAAAGCGCTTTGGTTTAATTAATTTCTCATATAGGTCAATACAGGAGGAGAATAAGGATATAACCAGTTGAACTTAATAAGAAACTTTTCGGCACTTGAAACTTGAAACAAATTATAAAGTGATTAAATTGGTATACGAAGTGACTTTAAAGCGCCTTTTAAACCTTCTCTTTTATTGTCTATTTGCTTCAGCTATTTATACGAGTTTCCCCAAAATGTAAACACAGCCTAAACTTCCTGAAAAGATGATAACAGTCCTGAAAAGTGCCGCGATTTTGATCTCCGGCTCGTGTTTCGTTACATCTTTATGACTTATGACAAAGCCTAACAGAGGAAACATGGGCAGAAATGCATAATTGGCGCGCTGATTCATATAGAATAGTCGAGCCGAGGAGCCAATGAATGAGCGCGTTGAGGCAGAGCCAGCAGAAGTAGTACGGAGCGGCTCTGCAGCCCTCTGATTGGACAGCCCTCCCGACCAATCAGAGCACTTTGTGTGTTTGTTCAGCAGCAGAGGAGTAAACCCACTGAGGCAGCAGTCATGGCCCCAGTCTGAGCCAGTGGCTGAAGGGCCCACTAAACCAACACTCCCTTTGTAACCTGCTTTACATGAGCATGCACACCTAGGCCTTTTCATTAACAAACACTGCAGGGACACGATACTATCATTTCAGCTCAAACCATAGCATTTTGTACTGGCAATTGCAGGGTTAGGGTGGAGGCAACACCCACATAAACTTATTTTTCCAACACATTTTTCTTCGTGAAATAGTCAAAATCTTGCAGTTTCCTAAATGATGAGCAGATAATATAGCCTATAGGTTGCAATAAAAAATACAATTATAGGAAAATGAAGTTAAAGTTAATACTGTATAGTTTCGATTTATAGTTTATTGTAAAGATAATGAACTTTTTTAATTTGCCCATCATAACTCATATAGGATAACTTATATACAATAATTAGGCTACATGAATGTGGCGTAATAATGCCCTTATGTTTGCCCACACATAAATAACCTCATATATCAAATTATACTGTCACGTGTTGTGCATTGAGCACATATAAACAGACCCTCAGTCCGAAGCTGAACTTAATTCATAGAGTTAAATTCGTAGATAGATAGATAGATAGATAGATAGATAGATAGATAGATAGATAGATAGATAGATAGATAGATAGATAGATAGATGGATAACATAGATATGTATTAAGGGACTTGTTTAAGGAATGTTGTTTGTATGTTTCACATTCTTTCTTTATAAGTGTATTGTCAGATTGGATACACTGATAGCGAAGTGTGTGTTTGACCTTCTGTGTGAATTTTAATTTTGGGGACCCTTCTGTTGCAAAAAAGTTCTGTGTTGACATTGTATCAACAAGTATGGATTCTATTACCCATTAGACCTTTCTCTGCAGAGTCACCATGTAATCAGTCGGCCTTTCTTATGATTTGTAAATGATCTTTTTTGACAGTTGTGTAATATTTTAGACATGTATTCCACACGTGATTCAGTTGGGCTGTACATTACAGAGAACGCTAGGGGCACATTGGCGTAGGGGGACCCCTCCCTCTTTCAGCAAATGCAAATCCATGCCGGTGGTATATAGCAGGGAGGATTCGCCATGTGCATTCGCTCCACATGGTCAAGGCTTCCTCGCTGTATCAAGCGGGCTGAAAGTTGCACCAAACGAGCGGCGTGGCAGCACCAAAGACACCCCCTCAATATCATTTAGTGTGACCATGGGCCAGTCGGGCCTGCAGTTGGACTTTGAGTTGTGGATCAGGGAGGGGATGGCTCCAGTCTAGTTGGAGAAGATGGATGCCGTCATTTGGATAGTAATACGTGTCATTCCCACATTGCACGAGGGCCCAAGGAGCAGCACATTGGCCCTCCCTACTCTACTTTTCTTAAAATTTAATGTGTCCAGCATGCAATTTAGCAATATAATGCAACATCATTTATGAATGGCCCCACCCCCTTTTCCTCCTACTGTGTCATCAGTACAGCGCACTTAGCACAGCCGTGCGCACAAGCCCCCGCAATATCAGCGTCTCCCTGCTATGGGCGTGCGTGAGCGCACTGCCGTTTTACTATTCCTCATCTGACCAATGAGAATCGAGGCTTTGTAAAGAAAGGCACACGAATGTGATTCTAGTAAAGATACACTTGGTTCTCACGGAATCCCTTTACGCACATAGCTGGCCAGGTTTTTTCCCAACACCAATCCACTCTTCCCCTCCTTTTTTCTCCACTCCCCTCTGCTGTCCCCACCCCAGATTCCCGTGCAATTTTCCCCAATCCCAAACACTTAATTGAGCAATTGGGATTCCTCACGTGTGGGCTGATTTGTAGTTTGAACACGTGGCTCATTCAAAAAAAGCCGGAATAGCAGAGGATTTTTTTTCTCCCCCTTCTTCTTCTTCTTCTTCTTCTTATTCTAGGCTCTAGACTTAGAGGCGGGCGCCAGCCTTACCCTGTGTGACATTCTCTGTCTCTTTGCCAAGGGGTTTGGAGGAAGACACAAAGTAGTTTCTCCTCCTTTTCACCCAGCCAGCCATCGTTTGGAGACACGAGATTAATAATTGAGCATTTATTTATTGCGCGATAGAGGCAGAGGGGCGAGGGAGCGCAAACGCACTGTGAGGCTGCCAGTTTAAATCTATCTGTGGCTTGAACGACCGGGAAGCACGCCACAGCCACTCCGTAGTAGTAAAGGCGATTTAGGCTACTCCAAACACTGCACATCAGTGAGAGCAAATAACTATCTCTCCCTCAGCGTAAAGATTGTCCCTTTATCGGCGCAGAACATGAATAAGCTATACATTGGCAACGTGAGCGCAGAGGCGAGCGAGGAGGACTTCGAAACTATCTTTGAGCAGTGGAAGATTCCGCACAGTGGTCCATTTCTTGTCAAAACTGGCTATGCGTTTGTGGATTGCCCGGACGAAAAGGCTGCAATGAAGGCCATCGATGTTCTTTCAGGTGAGACATTTTGGGCAAAAAAGTGGTATTTATTAAGACGCACGAACTGCTGCAATTGTGTGAAGATTGTCTTACTTCAGGGCCCCTATGAGAAATGCATGTAGTCCTGTAGGGTGGGGGTGTATCCAAGCATTTCTTTCTCTCACACAATCTTTACTTGGCCTTTTGACACTGTGGACTCAGAGAAAAGGCTGCCCGAGGTTTGAGTGAAATTCTGTTCTTGTAATTTCACTGAGTGTAGCTTGATAAAATGGTCGAGTAAACACAATCATGAGGATGAGAATACCAAGGCATTATGCCGGTTGTGTGCCGTTCAGGGCGCATATGCAGCGAGGCTGTGAACGCCGTGAAGTGAGCCTTATTGTAGCCTCTAACACCGAGCCCACTTGGGCACGATAAGGGGTAGAGGTCGTAGTGTGTTGCTGCTTTTACCAGCCTCAATTTGAACTTACACTCGTATGCAGGTTTCAAAGTATAGGCCCTCTCCTGTGGCAACAACTCGCTACGTTGTGAAGCCATTTCGTCCATGCTGACACACCAGGTGGTTTAATTGTGTTGGTCTAATGTAGGCCAACTAACTGAGCCACACGACCATTATCTTTTGTGTATTATTCACTTCGTCTCATGTTTTTGTCTTTAAATTAAACTTAGGCCTGCTCATGGGGGACACGTTACAATTTAGCTGAACTCGTATAATTTTACGAATTGGTCCTGTGTCTGGCTCATCTGTGTCCTCGTGTTATTAGTGGCTCGGACACTTTCAGCAATTTGTGTTGCTAATATCACACTATGCTGAAAATATCCTGGACGCTGCCATAAGTCCATATGCCTGTTTAGATTTTAGTACACTCCATAAAATGAGTAGTAAACACTGGCCCTAATTGCATTTCCAAAAGCGAGAAGGGGAGGTCTGTTTTAGGAAGTCAAAGGATTAATGAAATTAAAAAATATTTTGTTTTCTAGGTAAAGTTGAACTTCATGGGAAAGTTCTCGAAGTGGAGCACTCTGTCCCTAAACGTCAAAGGTAGGTCGAGTTTTATTATATAGTGCTTGGTTCAACTCGTGGGAGCTCCTATTTTTTTTCTCTTCCTTTAGCCATTTTCTACTAGGAGCCTATTTTCCCCTCTAAGTTATATTTACTGGAAATGTGCATTTATGTTGCTGTTAAATTCAGTGGCGTAAGTATTTACATTTTGGTTAAATGAGGTGCCCTTTTTTCCCTAAATGATCTGGGGTCAAATAAAAGGGCTGTATGATGGCGTACACTCCCCTCCTCTTCGCCATGGCTGTGGAGTGCTCCTAAAAACCGTCATTTTGGTTTTAACCAGCACATTGCTTGCATTGTCTCGCTCGCCCATCCACTATTATATTTTTTGCATTTGTACAGCACTTGATATTATTTGTGCTCCAACCCCAGGGCGATTAGTGAAGGCTGGGTGTGCTGGCTTGAAATGTGTGCAGAGTGAGTGCAGGCTGGATTTGAGGCGTACAGGCCTTGTGGAGTCGTCCATTTGAGAAGGATCTGCCCGTCATTCTCCCTGCCTGCCCTGCGCTTCCGCCCTCCTCTGCACATTGTGCTGCTGTTGCATGAGATGGACTCCCAAACGCGAGTGGAATGGGAGGTTTGGGGCCCAAGTCACGGAAACCCCCCAGTTTCAGAGTTAGACCCTCGTAGCCACTGTCGTGTTTTAAATCACGATTATGCCTATAGAAGTCTTACTATACATATTTTTGGAAGGGTCCACGTAATTTGTGTTAAGGGCGTAAATACTGGGGCTTTTTGGCATTGTGTGCGTAATTTTTGGTCTTGGTGCATTTCGGTTGCAATTAATCGTTTTCTTGTTTTTTTTCAAATTTAATGGCAGCTGATAGGTAAATGCTGTTATGACATCTAAGTCATTACACGTAATATGCATTTTCTGTGGGCCTAAAGTTTTGTGGTATGATCATTGTTTTTAAACCAAGTGGAAACAGGGAGGTCGAGGTGAAACACGTAGGCTTTTTAAAAACTAATATACGTGGTTTGAGTTAATTTATAAAGTGCTTAGATGTGAATACGAAGCCAGCAGGGAATTTTGACGTCTTTACGTGAAATGTATTTTCCACCTGGACATCATACACGCTTGTCCCTAGTAGCTGGTAGGCGGTTGGTGTAAATAGTAGATTGGGCAAATATACCAGGTGAGCTACGAGGGGAATTTTGCGTCAAATGTTCAGACCTGCTTCCAAATTTTCCCTGATCACGAAAAAACTGGTGACGTTGCTCTTGCCTTTTTAGTGCAGTCTGCTGTGCTGGCTATGGTAGCAACAGAGTCGAGTTTCAGCCACACTTCAAAAAAGTAAAACGTGCCCTCCCTTTACAACATGGAACATAGCAGTAGTCAATGGGAACAGTATTCTGAGTATAGGCTACACACACACACATTCATACAGAGAGCGAGAGACGCGCACACACTTCCATACTGGGGCCCCCTCTTTGCATTCCAGCCTGCAAATATCAGCTGGGGGCTTGGCCAATCACCATGGCTTAACCTTTGAACTCATCAGGAAGGGGAAGTGCTTGTAGCAGACAGGGATCAAGGTGGGATGGCTCCAGTTGGAGCTTCATAAAGAAAATAATGCTACGTAGGGTGAAATGCTGGTGAGTATGGTGCTCCGTATTGTCCAAAAAACACCATGTGATATTTTGATATGCATTTTCTATAAATGTGTCATGGTTGTGACCAAAAGGCTGTGTAAAATGATCTCTCCTGCATTAGCAAAACATCTGGTGCATTCTGCAGTGATTCCTGAAAATATAATCATTAATAGTTCAAAACATCTTGTCCACAGCTATTGTTTTCATTTCATAGTTATTAAACCTATGAGCCATCGTGTAGTCATTTTAGATTTATCTTCTTCCCACTTCTGAAAATGTATTTGGTTTTACTTTTTTATTTTTTTTATTTTTTTAATCTGGCATTTAAAGATGACACTCACTCGTCCTTGCCAATATCCTGTGTTTGTATTTTTATTCTCTGAAAGCATGTACATTTTACAAAAAACATTATCAAGCATTAATCAGAATCTTACAGGTGTCATATAGTTAACAGCAATATTTGCTAAATAAATTGGAAATTATATTTTCACTTTTCAAAAAAAAAAGGAAGAAGCTGGGTCTTTGCTTGTTAGCGTAACTGGGCTACACCTTTTTTTTTCTACCAATAACTAAGTGAGCAGCTTTTTAAAAATTCACTCCAAATATTTAATTCCATCCTTAATTGTAAGACATGCTGAGTTGCAACAGTGTCATTATTTTATGCACTCTCACTTAACTTCCTGGGTCAGATGTGCTCCTCGTGTTGGATAAATTTAGCAAAATTAAAATATAGCTTTCCCACCCCTACATGCATGTACCCACTTAGTCACATGTACAGGAAGGAAAAAAAAGATGGCTATAAGAGGGGTGGCCCCAAGTGTGTGTGTGAGTGAGAGAGCGAGAGGGAAACGGCCGTTAAACACACTTTGTTCACAGGTGTACAACTTAACACAGAGCTTGTTGCAATTGTTCTGACTAGTGTACAATTTGAGCTCTTTTGCTTTTTTCTTATTTTAAACAGGTTTTTTTTTATTAGTATTTAAAAAAAAAAAAAAAAAAAAAAAAAAGTCTGTAAATTGAGGCAATAGTGTTGATCGTATCAGTGGTGGTTGTAGAAATGGCTCCTGGTTCTTATTACAAGAATTCTGGGTCATGGGGTCACTGTGGGGCCCCACCTGCAAAAACGGGGATTTGGAACGGAGACTTGGGGTGCCAGAGAATTATGAATGTGGCCCCTTGTTTTACCCAGACTACAGGCAAAGGCTCCTTAACTCTCCCTGCTCCTAGTCTCACATGAAAATGCCATTGTATTTTTACATTTGCTTAAATATGTATAATAAAATGTATTTTCAATGAGATGGCGAGGGTAAATAGTCTTTACAGAAGTTGAGTCATTTCTAACTGTTGATATTCAGCTCATCGGAATTCTGAGGGAATTCCAAACCAATCTATCCAAACACAAGTGTTGAATGTAGCTTATTGGGTGCGCAGTCTGCATGTAAGGCCTGTGAGAGGCTAGCGGAAACCAGACTGTGTGGAGTTCAGTCATTCAGAACCTCTGCGTACTGAATAGTCAATGGCTGGATGAGCGTTGAGCACAGATCTCATGTGTCCCACACCGTCCCTGTTAGTGTTGACGTTTGAGTGCCTCAGTTTGCTGGGATGGCAGAGAAATGGAGATGGATACAGGTGTGGTGCAGACTCATGTTGCTTGACTTGTGGATCCTCTTGTGGATTTATTTTTTATTTTTATGGAGGCATTTGCATGCTTGCATACGTGTTTACACCCACCCGTGTGTGTGTGTCTTTGGTGCAGGCCCAAAGGTCTTAGCGTGGTAGAGGATGGGGGTGAATGTGTAGAATGTAGGTCCATTTTAAAAGTAAATAAGGAGCCCAGCCTCTTCTTGGCCATCACATGACGAGCCAACCCCAGTCACTCCTGGCCCTCCCCTCCTTGCCTCCCCCTCCCACTTTTAACGCTGCTCTACATGTTCCTGTCAGTGGACTTGTCCGTGTCCATGGCAACAGGGCCCCACCCCCACAGGGCAGAGAGGGCCCTTGTTACCCTTGCCTGAAACAGGGGCTAGTCCCCACACCACACCCCACTTACACCCCCCCCCCCACCCCCCACCCCCCTCCCCAACCCCACCCCCCTATCCCAAATCAAAGGCAGGGACAAGGGAATGTATACCACCCCAACCCCCACCTCCACTCCATACTCTGGCTGACTTCTTCTGTGTGGAGCTATAGGTTAATCTGACTGGAAGTGCTCGGTGCATTCGCACATTTCGCATGGCGTTCCCACCGCAATGCAGAGCATACAGAATGTGTGGGGAGAGGGGGGACGGATCAGCCAGGAATGGCACAGTGGGCCGGAAAGAGCTGGAATTCCTCTTGGAAGTTATTTGGGAATTTTCTTTACAATTTGCCTATTTAGAATTTAAGTAGTTTCCTAATGTCTCAAATTTTAATGTTGTTGAACTGTTCTCTTGATTACGGCCGTATTAACTAAGCTAAGGACTCTGCTGTGGCCCTTGTTGCACATGTGCACTATGTTTTACTGTGTAGATGTGCTTGGGTGTATTTTTTAAATTACCCTTTTTTGTTAAATTAGCTTTTGAGGTAAATTTGAGTACATGACGTAAAGAGTGAGTTTATGAATGCTGCATGTTGTAAGGCGTTATCTTCTACAAAACAAGCATCAGCAGTGGAACAGTTTCTAGAAGTGGATGAGCTACATTTAGACGTCATTTAACAGCCCAGTGAAGCTTGCGGAAAAGAACAAGAGATGTGTGTAATGCTTAAGTTTTACACAGAAGACAGAAAATGGTGTCTACGCAGTCCAACCTAAATGAGCTGCATAGGCTGCGTGTGTGTGGCAGGTATGCGCAGAGCATGTGTAAGTCTAGTTGAGGTCAGGGTTTGTGATTCCACATAGTGTGTGTGTC
Source organism: Scomber scombrus (assembly GCF_963691925.1). Lineage (NCBI taxonomy): Eukaryota > Metazoa > Chordata > Actinopteri > Scombriformes > Scombridae > Scomber > Scomber scombrus. Next base: position 18,338,063 of record NC_084985.1, read on the forward strand.
TGTGTGTGCGCGTCAGCTCCCAGCCATATGTACATTATGTTCATTTAGGCCTATGTGTGTCAACAGGAGGTGGACTTTGGAGTGGCATGTACTTTTCTCACATTTTTATACAACGTCAACATGCAGGCAAACACTTGTGAAACTCTGACTCATTCATCCACAAGTTCCATTGTCTGCGTGACCTCCACACATAATCCGCATACTCCTGCTGCTGTTCTCCCAATGTAACTAAATTGGGGCCCTTCATTCTTAAAGGAGGAATTGGGGATTTCTGCCCTGGTTGTTTGTAGTGTCGGGGCACAGCAGCGCCATTGTTAATTGGTAGTCTCCACTTGCCTCTGCCGGATGCACACTCTTTATGAACAAGCATGCAATTTCAATTCTTCCTATTTAGTGTGACGCGCTGAGTGGAGATTCCCCCTCACCCCTTCCCCCCCCTTCCTGACACAACAGCTGGATGCTCCTGTATGACTGTCTATTTTGGTTGAAAAGTGTGGGCTTGAGCCCCACAGTGGTTGAAACCTCATGATGCAATGCTACAGGGAATATGCTTGCCTCAAACAGTTTGAAGACAAGACATTTGGATAGCGTATCATAGCCGCCTTCATCCTTTCCTCTAATACTCTTTCCTGCCGCTCCACTGTCCTGCTTCTCTCCCCTGTTTCCTTCCTCGCTCTGTGTGGCTCTGACACAATTGGTGGTTTGAGAGAAAGGGCGTGGTGCGTTTTTAGCTTAATTTTAATTTTGAACACCCTCAACTCAATTTAAACCACCCAGTAGTGATTTTTAAATCACCCCTTCACCTGCTTTTCCTCCATCACTTCCTCCCACGTTTTACTCGGTGCACCTGCTGGGTTGGAAATGGAATTAACGCAGAAATCATATCTGCAGCTTCTCCACCCTGGTCTAGCTAGATGATAGAGGGAGTGAGGACTTTTTTTTTCCTTTGTAAAAAAATGAAAAAGAGAAAAAAAAGAAGCCTTTTACATCATTTGTATCATTGTTCCATAGGTGTTATTGATTACTAACTGTCTTGTCTTGTCCCCTCCTTCCCATCTCTCTTCCATCTACCTTCATCTATTTCTTCTTTTCTCTCCTTCCTCCTTCATCCATCCCCCACCCTCTTCTTCCCTTGTCCTTTCTCCAGGAGCTGTAAGATGCAGATCAGGAACATCCCGCCTCACATGCAGTGGGAGGTGAGTGCTAACAGGTTGCTAACTGCTTCCAGGGTGGGGCACCATGGGGCAGCCCAACTGGGCTCTCATTTAGTGGCCTTTGGAGTCACCTTGCCACCCTTTGGGTTTCAATTGAGCACGCGCTTGATTCGTTTGAACAAAGCTGCAGCTCAACCCAGTTAAACATACCAACCAATGATTGCAGCTGTGATTGGAACAGAAATGATTGCTAATGCCAATGGAAATTTGATAATGATGGTAGTAAGATATATCCAATAGAACTTGGGATGGCTAGAATAGGATGTCAGGTTTATGTAAGGAAGAATTTTAAAAGGATTACCTTTCTTGAGTACGATCTCAAGGTGGTTTGGCCGGCTCATGCAAAAGGAAGAAACTTCAAGTATTGATATTAGTTGCATTACATTCCTACATGTGTTGGCCACCTACACTGCATGATTTTAAAGCATTTTGAGAAAGCTTACTGTTGATTTGGAATGTATTATCTGGCTACACTGGATCTGAAGTGCTTAAATGGGAAATGTGACTTAATTGTTGTGTCATGGTGTCTTTCGACACTGATCACATGTGCCTATTTGAAAGTGAAAGCCTTTTCACACCATGTGTTTTCTTGCCAAAAAAACTTGGAGATTAAATTAAAAAATAGTGTATTGTCTGAGGGGTTGTGAAACATTCATGCGGCCGGTTTTGACCTGGCCAACCCAAGTGTTCAAGTCTTTATGTGGCTTATGGGACTTTTTTTTTTCTTTTAATTTTTTTTAGAAAATGTTGTAGTTTTGTGTTTCATGCATCTGCAAATGGCGTGTGTTTTCTTGACCATAAAGAGGATATGTGAAATAAAATCTGCACCTGTATAATCCATTACATGGACCCTGAAAATTAAAAAACTTATGAAGTTTGTCAGAGAGGTGTCGATTTAAACTGTATCAAAATGTAAGGATGTAGTTTTTTTTTTTTTTTGTATGTGAGAATGCAATATAACGTATTTCCATTATTATTTTGTAACTAAATAATGCACTGGAAATAACACTATTCATAAATGCCACACACAGCCTCAAATTACTATAAATGTGTAGAGCACTGCTGACACTGCATGAAAATACAGCAGTATACTCTACTAATGTATTGGTTACTTTGTTGAATCCCATTAAATGATACAAATATTGATTTTTATGTCCATGTTGTGACCCATACCATATTCACATAGCAGCTTAGAACACGCTCCCACAAGACAAAAAAAAAATTAGGAAAAAAAATTCATGACCTGCTGTTAATCCTTTACAAAAAAAGTTTCTACACACATGTATTCCAGTACAGATAACTGCTTGAATTATTTGACATGATCTTGGATTGAAGTAAGCTGTGGTATTTTAGGCAAACATGCATCCTTGAATTTTCTTTGACAAATTCAGCAAAACCATGTTCGAATTGATCATGCAATCATGTCCTCAGCTTAAAGGTTTCTTCAGCAGATTATTTAAACTGAGTTTTAAGCAGTAAAAGTCATGCTCAAGGTCAGTGTTAAATTTACTTGCTTTGTGGATTCCATTTCCATAAAGGGTTAATGTCATGTAAATATGAATACAAACTATAACATAACATGGTCAGATATCATGGCCACTGCCTGATTAATGAGAAATGAGTGTAAGCATTGAGCAACAGTCTGCGTGTGTGTGTGTGTGTGTGTGTGTGTCCGTACATTGCACGTCTTTCTTTCTCTGCATGTGATAAGCGTTTAGTTTTTAAAACTCTGGTGTTCAGTATCAGCTACACATTGTACTTTGACATACTAATCTGCTGGGTTCACGTACATTCTCTGGACACAGATCTACCATAAAACTTCAAAATGTTCAAATTGCATTGAAGCTTTTTTTCCCCCAGGAATCATTTGAAAGTCAGGATCTCACTGTTAACTTCCATTTGGAATGTCGTGCCAGTAACACAGCTATACGTGCCTTTTTTTTTTTTTTCTCTCCTCCTCCCCTTGTTCCCCTCCAAAGAGGTTAAGCTGTGATAGCGTGTGCTTGTAGTGTTTAATTTAATTTTCTGCTCCATAAAGAGTAGGGAAACATAATGAGAATTTCCTTTAATGAATTACAAAATTGTTCAGTAGTATTCTAAAATGTTAGATTGTAATGTTGATGCATGGATTTTAGGTTTCAGCCTTATTCACTCTCTGTGATCAAATGGCTACGGATAGGCTCAGTGTTTTGTAATGGTGGGCTCGCTTTGCCTACGCATGTCCCTCAAACTGCAGCTCCAGATCCACCCATGTTACTAGTATGTAGCGAGCGAGCTGTTTGCTTTCTCAAAAGGTGACATGGAGGGTTCTCCCCCTCAGAGAGGGGGAGGGGTTAAAAGAATGGAGGAACAGAGTAGACTGGGATATTTTTGATGCAAAGGCCTTGTATATATCTATCAGGTAGATAAGACAATGGGTCATGGTGTGTATAGCCTTACAGCTAGCGAATGGTGGTGGAGAGTAGTGGCGTGTTCACAAGCTGTAGTGGGTGGGTGGGCCTGGACTATTTCCCCTTCCCTTCCATGTGCGCCGATTCACAGAATATGTAGCATGAACTCGCACCCCTCCCCCAGCCACTGCTTCCTGCTGGAATGTACCCCACCCTTTCCTGAATGGCCTGGATTCCCATTGGCCAGAGTCTGCAGATGGACAGGCGGAGCAGCCAGCCAGCAGCTAGCAACTCTTGGGTTCAGGGAACTCATATCAGTGCTGGAGCAGCCAATGATTCTGAGTGGAGATGGCAGAGAGGCGGGAGGTTGCTTGGTTGGTGGGTTGGTGGAGTCGGGGGGGCAGGGACGCAGTCTTGTTGGCTAAAAAGTGGGGTTGAGCTCTTGGGGGTGTGGCCATGGGTTTGACTGAGCATGGTCGAAGGTCTTAGCTTAGAACCCTCGCTCCCCCTCTCGCTCGCAATTGATCACATCTAATGAATTAAAATCCTGTGGTCTCCAGATTTGGGCTGATGGCCAGCTCGATATGGCATTCATTTGGATGCATTTTGAAATAAAGCAACTTTATTTTTCTTCTTGCTAGTTGCCTTTGTTCATGTATGCTGACAATATTTTTTTGTGTGTGTGTGTGGGGGGGGGGGGGGGGGGGGGGGGGGGGGGGGGGGGGGGGGGGGCATAAAGTCCAACAAGTTAAAGCAACCATAGCTTTGTAGATCTGTTTTTTAAATGGTCACCAATTTTGTTTTATTTAAATAAATGCGTGTTACAAGCATCCTATTTTTTATCATTTTAATTTGTATGTTTTTAGTTATTCACAATGAATACACAACGTATTTGTAAAATGTATATTAAAAAAATAGCCTAACACCTGGTGCACCGTACAAGAGCACCAAGAGGCGAGTCATAATTTGAGGTAGACAGGCTTTTACAAGAAGGCAGCAAATTTAACCACGTAACTCAACGTTGAACTCGGGTTCAGAATTAATGGGCTGTGTCCTGGCACTGAGCTGAGCTGGTTTCCATGGATGAGCTTCTGGTCAAAGCCTTCTAAAGTCTCTAAGTAATCATGGCTTTTTCTTTATTCTTTTTTTTCCTCAGGTTTTGGATAGTATGCTTGCTCAGTATGGTACTGTAGAGAGCTGTGAACAAGGTAAATACAGACTCCTGTTTAAGCTTTTGTGTCACAAGTCTGCACCACCTCACCTAAACACACACGTTTTATTTACTTTTTTTTTTTTTATTGCATGAAAAAATTGTATCATGTTTTATAACTGTACAAACTTGTGGTGGTTAATTTTTAAAATGAAAATGTGTTATTTTAGAAGGTTATACAATTAGAAATTAGTATATAAAAGTAACCCATGGTGGTAAATTGTGTCACTGTCATTGGATGTGTGTGAATGACTCTGCTGTGTGTTCTCCCACAGTAAACACTGACACAGAGACTGCAGTAGTCAATGTTCGATATGCAGCCAAGGACCAGGCCAGGCTGTGAGTACACGCACACGCACTATGTTCACATCATTAACCTCCAACTCATCTTTCTTGATATCCTGACATGGATCTGTTGATGTTTTTCACTTTACGTAGCATTCTATACAGGAAATTACATCAACTTCCTCTGTGTAGTGTTCATACGGCGTACCTGATTTCCTTCTTCCAGAAACCAGTCTACTTTAATTTGACATGCAACGATGACAGGGAGGAGGGCGAAGTGTGTGAATCTGTGTGTGTGTGCATGTGCATGTGTTTTGGTGAGGGAGGGGGTTAAATTAGCCATCTGGTGCCCCCTGGTGTACATGAATCATACTACAGTGTTGCTCTTGGCACGAGTGGTTGTAGAAGTCTCGAGGCGCAATTGTTTCAGTAAAAAAATGTGAATTCTTGGGGCAAAAAAGACATGTGTGGTAAATTTGAATACTCTTATTGTTAGTGAATTTCTTGTAGCACCCTCATGAAGTAATATTGTGTCTTTAAGTTTGTTGTCCTTTTTAGGAGCTCTTAGCTCCTTGTTTCTCCCTTGTACCCGTTACTTGAGATAATGATACAATTTGGCTCAAAGCCTCTTTAATTCTCTCTTTGACAAAGAGACAGAAAAGGAATCAAACGTAAACCTTTTTTATGTTAAGTATCTCAACAGAAATTTGTCTTTTCACTCCACGAAGGCTGTCTTAAAAGCCTTTGTTTTTATTAAATCGTGCCCACTCAGTGGCAATCAAAAGTTCTGCCCAGAGACCGACGTTTTTTTATGCCCTGTAGGGCAATGGAGAAGCTGAATGGGTCAATGATGGAGAACTATGCCTTGAAAGTATCCTATATCCCAGATGAGACGGCTGCACCAGAGGGTCCCTCACCGGGGGGTAGAAGAGGCTTTAATTCCCGTGGACCCCCTCGTTCTGGCTCTCCAGGTCTGGGTGCCCGGCCTAAAGTGCAGTCAGACATCCCACTGCGTGTGCTGGTTCCAACACAGTTTGTAGGTGCAATCATCGGCAAGGAGGGTGCAACTATCCGCAACATCACCAAACAGACCCACTCAAAGTACGTACTCTGAGGTCAGGAATTGTGCTGAACGTTGCCGTGTGAGTTGTGTGCTTTACTTTGCTGGACTGACTTCCAGCATTTAAATGTGCTCATTTTATAATTCTCTTCTCTTTTTTTACCCCAGGATTGACATCCATAGGAAAGAAAATGCAGGTGCTGCAGAGAAGCCCATCACAATTCACTCTACACCTGAAGGCTGTTCGAATGCCTGCAGAACAATCATGGAAATCATGCAGAAGGAAGCCGTTGACACAAAATTGTGAGTCTGAATGATAAAATATGGTCATAGTTCAAAAGTTTTACATTTTTTTTGTGTATACAATAGTGAAATAGACAAATAAAATTATTTGACAATTAGTATTTAATAGTTAAATATAATTTGAGTCAATTGGATTTAGATTATTTTCGCTTTCTTAAAAATATTTTTAAAAATGCTGTTTTCATTCTGTCTGCATGAGGGTGATGTATGCATGTTGTATGCTTTGTTTACAACTGTTAAAGGTTTATGGTTGGAGGTCAGTGCATTTATTTATTAGCCACACCTGTAAAAAAAAAAACAACCAAGGAAATGAGCTTTGACAGGTTGTACATAGAATATAGAAGAATTTATACTACAAGATGTTCGTAGTTTACAGCATTCAGACAAATAGATAGAAATCACATCTGTGTTCAGTCAATATGAAGGATTGCTTAAATTAACATGCTGTCTGTATTGTGCAGTACTGAGGAGATCCCACTGAAAATCCTTGCACACAACAACTTTGTGGGAAGATTAATTGGAAAGGAAGGACGCAACCTAAAGAAAATCGAGCAGGACACGGGGACCAAGATCACAATCTCACCGTAAGATTGCTTGACGCTGTCCCAAAGTTCGCTGATATCTACTTGTATTGACACCACTGCAAGGCCTTCGCATAATGTTGCAGTAGCTGCTGTGGTATCACTATTTAAATTGTCAGAGTTCTTGCTCATTTGCCCCTTGTTCTATCCAGTCTCCAGGACCTGACCCTGTACAACCCAGAGCGGACCATCACAATAAAGGGCGCCATTGAGGCGTGTGCAAGAGCAGAAGAGGAGGTCATGAAGAAGATCAGGGAATCGTATGAGAGCGACATGGCTGCTATGAATGTAAGTGTTCATTACACCAAGAGTTGAAATGGATTCACCAGGAAATGTGGAGTGTGACTTCACTTAGTTTTAATGGTTAATATTTTTAAGCATGTGGTGGTAAAAACTACACATTTTCTTTGACTAACTGACTCAAAAGTGACAGCAGATATTCTGCAGTAGTAGACTGTTTCCTAAAGGTGATTAAGTTTACATCCACACAAACCAAATTATGTCAAAAGGAAGCAAATCAGGTAATGGGTTTACGTGCACAAGCGATCTGAAAACACCACCAGCATTGAGTATTTTGTCAGAAATAAACTTAAAAACAACTTATAGAAAACAGTTTTCCTTCAGCATGTTCTGATCAGGTTCCTCCTTAGAAGCTTCTCATAAATGGAAAGATTTTCAGATTGTATGTATAACATTTCAGATACTGGAGAATGACTAAAATATTTTCTTCCCTCTTACAAACCTCACAGCTAGAATCAAGCTAAAGTGATTTATATTTCAGTTCTATCTGAAGTCGTTAGTTACATAAGTTTGATACCAATCTTCTGGGCAGTTTACTTCCCCAAAATGGTCACTGTGGGGTTTTTTCAGGGCATGTTGTAAGCCAGTTACTACTTTGCAAAAGTTCATTTTCTTCTTTAAAGGTTGCTTAATTATACTGTGTAATGTGAAGCTGTAAAGAGATGACAACTTTTATGATTTACACATTCTACTCACTTTTTGAGCTGTAGTAATAACTCTTGTGTAGTTGGAATTGTATATGTAAATCTTGTGGAGATGAAATGGGTACAAACCCTCCACTAAGGTCCATATTGTAAACATACATGACTGTGGTAAATGTTATTCTGGATAAGAGGTGTTGATGCACATCTGTAACATACCGGTATGTTGTGTTGATGGAAATGTTTTTCATTAATTCTAGCTCCAGTCCAACCTGATTCCAGGTTTGAACCTGAACGCTCTGGGTTTGTTCCCCAGTGGAACACCAGGCATGGGTCCCTCCATGTCCAGTGTCCCACCTCCTGGAGCCCACGGTGGATGCTCATCATTTGGAGTAAGTCTCCTTGTCACATACTATACTGTACAGTAGCTTGCCCCTTATGCTACCATAACAGACCAAGAACTGGTTGTTTTGTCTTGGGTCGTCTAGTGAAAACTATTATTAATTTATTTTTTAAATCAGATATTTAGTCTTTAGCAACTCAGTTTCATGTTTCTTTTTCCCTTTAGTGCAGTCCCTATGGGGGTGAGGGGCCATTTTGGGCTTCTATGCTGTCGGCGAGCAGCCAGCCACTTGCTGTAAGTCACCCGTCCCAAAGTGCTTTGCACGGCTTGTGGCGGCTCGCAGCAGGAAGAGTTGGCAGGGTTTGCTACATCGAAGTTCTCCAGCTGCCCTTTGTTCTCTGACCTTTAGGCAGGCCCTAATCTGTGTGCAATTTTTAATCAGGGGGATAGTGGAGACATAAATCCTGGAGGGCAACAGCAGCTTGGCTACCAGTTGTATTTTAGTTGAGTTGCGACACGTTTTACAGTGTTATTTCTAACAAATATGAGGCATTTCCACTTGTTTAGGAAGTTGAATGTTTTCCAAACAGAGAGGAAAACATTCTCAGAACTAAAATCCTTTCTCCAGATTTGGAGGCTGCCAATGCAAGTTGTTGGTGTGCCCTCAGCTGACACATTGACTGGAATATTGGGCTCAATCCTAAATCAACAGCGGTGCTTGTTGTTCCTTTTTGACGATGCAACCGCCTCCTTTTTCAGAGCTCATGTCAATCACTCACTCAAACAAGTGATGTGCTCTAACATGACTAGCACAACTCTTTTGTATAATATAAAACATTTCTTTCTTTTTCTTTTAGATATTTATGATTGAAGTACTAAACGGATGCATGCGGCAAACTGAGATCATGGCTTTTTTAGAAAAAATATTTTTTATATACATTTTTAACAGTGTAAAAGAAACTAAAAATGTATTGGCGTTGGCAAGACATAGACCGAGTGGCGTAACACAGTTCCCCCTGGACATCTGCGATTGTATCACTGCATTACAGATATGCCACTTCTGGTCATCTGATTTCAAATGGAGGGCATGAGCTCCAATGTAGCTTAGAGAATGTAACAGCTTTGCTAGATTTAATGATCTGCATTTGCGCATTGGTGGCTGGAGTTGAGCAAGCGGTCTTCAGTTACTGTTCCTGTGATGTGCCTCCTCGTCACAGTAGTACTAATGTGCTTATACCCAGCAGGGACACCCAGAGTCGGAGACGGTTCACCTGTTCATCCCTGCGCTTGCAGTGGGAGCCATCATTGGAAAACAGGGTCAGCACATCAAACAGCTGTCACACTTTGCTGGAGCCTCAATCAAGGTGAGTGACGGACGGTAAAGTTCTGAATCTCAGTGATAATGTGTCAGTGTCAGGTTGCTTGTTTGTTAATGCTGGCTGCCTGCCCTTCTTCAGATTGCCCCAGCGGAAGGGATGGATGCCAAACAGAGGATGGTCATTATTGTTGGACCACCAGAGGCTCAGTTTAAGGTGTTGTACCTTCACATGAAACTGTTTGATTAGAAATAAAAGAATGGAGCCATATAGTTAAATTTCATGGTGACAACTGTTAGCTGTATCTTTATTTTGCAGTCAGTGTGTTCTCACTTCATTAACCGTTTTAAACTGGTAGCATCTTGTTGGCTCTTTACAACCAGAAGTAAAATAAGTTTTTCTTAAGCTGCACTTTTAAAACGAGACATTTTTCCCCAGGAAAAAAAGAGCAAAAGTAATTGGTATTCTAACGTGTTCGGCTGCAGGCTCAGTGTCGCATTTTTGGCAAGCTGAAGGAAGAGAATTTCTTTGGACCCAAAGAGGAGGTGAAGCTGGAGGCTCACATCAAGGTTCCCTCCTTTGCTGCTGGACGGGTCATCGGAAAGGGTGGAAAAACGGTAAATAAGGAGACTGATTGATCAGTGCTTGAAATTTGGAAAGCTATGTTGGTGCGATCATTAAGTTTGTTCCAACAAATAAAAAAATTAAGCTGTTTTATTTCATCCAATTTCTTATTCTTTTTCATCTTGATATCTCAATTGCGGCTGCAGGTAAACGAGCTGCAGAACCTGACCTGCGCAGAAGTGGTGGTGCCCAGGGACCAGACGCCTGACGAGAACGATCAGGTCATAGTCAAGATCAGCGGACACTTCTTTGCATGCCAGGTGGGTGCTGCGAAGAAAACCGGCATGTGCAGTATCTCAGGAAGTCTTATCTCCCAAAAGGCACATGATTAAGAAGTCGTCTTTGTCTGTCTCTGTATAATCGAATGAAGGTTTTTGCATTAAGATACTTGCGGGCAAACGCAGCTCTGAGTATCTGCCTTTAATCGCAGCCATAAAATCTCTTATTTTTAATCAGGACCAAGTAAGGTTTACCTGGGTGCAGTCTATGCAGATTGAGTGAAAATCCAACTATTTAAATATTGGCCATCTTAATTTAATTCAAGAAAGTCTTGCAGCTGCAATACATGCTGACAAAAGCATGGGCTGAGGATGAGGAATCACTTGAGGATAACACGGGATCCCTTAAGACTTGTAACTTTATGTCATGATCTGGTTTTAAAATTCCCCTTTTATCCCCATGTTGTCCAGCTGGCCCAGAGGAAGATTCAGGAGATCCTGGCCCAGGTGAGGAGGCAGCAACAGCCTAAGCCCACATCTGGAGCCCAACCTCCACTGCCCCGCAGGAAGTAAAAGACCCAGCGGACCTGGAGGAATGGTGACTGAATCTGCCAGAAGACTAGACAGTTGGACAGATGCAGCAGAGTCCAGGGGGAGAAGAAGACAAGGGGTTGTAATGCTCATCTCAGGGGTCAAAGGTTATCAGAACCCAACCAAACATCCACCCCTCCTTGTCTTACTTGAGCTTTCAAGTGTGGCTAAGAGACTCTACGCCTCTAAACCCCCACCCACCTCACCTCTCTGCATCTCTGTGAAAAAAATGTACATTGGAGGGCTCCCAACATCACCTGCCCTCACATGTGCGCACCCCTCGACCGCTCTCCTCCTGCCCCCACGGGTGTGTTCAAAAATTATTTTTTTCCTCTTTTTACACTAGAAACACAAAGAAGAAATAAGGATCCCCCTCCTATCACCTCTTTTGGTGTGGTACTTCAAACCTGACAAGATGTTTTCGGTTGACTTCAGATTTAGTTGACACTTTGTTTTTTTTCCTTTTCTTTTTTTTTTCAGTGTTCAATAGGTTGAAGCTTTCTCATGAGTTTTCTGTGGAAAGGAAAAGGCATTGCTATCAAGGTCCTGGTCGGACCAACAGAGAGGTTTATTTGGGGGGAGGGTTGGCTCAGGTTGGTTGGGCCATGTTTAGGGGAAAGATTCTTGTTTCAGGACAGGACCCCTGAAAGGGTGGATTATATTGGGCGTTCTGCCCTTGTAATGATAGTGGCATTTTATAAATTCGGATGCATTTTATAGATAGACCTATATACATAGATGAATATATATTTAGAGGTGAGGGCAGCGCCACGACTGACACTTAGGGAAATGGTGCCGAACTGCTGCTGCCCAGGAAAACCAATTTAATATGCATTTTACTTAACTACCTCAGGATCTAGTACCTCAGAAGAGAAAAGAAAATGATTATATATATATATGAAAAAATGTTCCTTTCTTTTTTATTTTGCTTTTGTGGTATTTTGTATACTTTATAAAGCTGATAGTCTTTGAACATTTTTATTTTTTTAAGAAAATTTAAAATTTGGTCAGCTGCCAACTGACCTTCCTTCAACTCTGGTGCTTTAGGTGGCATTGTACATGTGTATGTGTGACTTAAGATGACCCTGTACATAAAGTCTATTTGTACATAGTGGCCCCGGAGCAAGAGTTGGCGCCCCCCTCAGCTGGCGGCTGACAGGAGTATCCAGAGAAAATCGCCTCAGTTTTTCCCCTGAGGGTCCACCATCTTCTGAAAAAAAGTACAAAACAACTAAGACATGCAAATGATGCCAACCGTACATAATTGCAGCAATGCCATTTAGTTTTGGGATTGACATTGTTATTGGTAATGGTACTTTAATTTGTCAAAATTTCCTTTTTCGCCTTCCTAGCAGGGCTGTGGTCGGAGCAGTGCAGGGGTGGACTGTAATGGTCCTCTGTGTAGCTGCTCTAGAGTTAGCAGAGCGTCTGTTTTTTGTCTGTTCTGTTCCCAGGACATCTGCCACCACCTTGACAATAGTGTCTTAGCAAGGTCCAAGCCCGACTAGGTTTATTTTCATAGAGCAAGCTTTGTCAGTTCGGAGTGGCCCTTGTAGCCAGGCCATCAAGTCAATGTTAACGTTGTTCACTGCATGGTGAGGGTAGGGGGAGTCGCACTGATAGATGCATTTTTTTTTTTTTTTTTTTTTTTGCTATAGCAAAATGATTTAAACAAAAAAGACTTCTCTGTAACTCACAAATGTAACTTGATGTTTCAATTTGTTGTTCATACAGGGAAAAATAAGCTCGAAAGGCACACAAAATACTGAATGAACCCTGACTGGGGGTAAGAAAAGAGGAAAGAAATCCAAAACTTAAATATACAATTTATTTCATTTGTCTCTTCATGCCGAATGTAAATATGTTGATTGTGGTAAAAGTGCTTGAGTGTATCCATGCTTCCACAGTAGAACGCCGTCTACCTCAGCTGAGGGGGTGGGGGGTTGTTGTGGCACTAGGCACCCCACCCTGCCCCCACTGAGCGCCAGCGCGCACTGATACCTCAGTCCCAGGAACACTTCTTTCTACATGGGCGCGCCATCCTAACACCGCGCTTTAACTGAGGGGCACAAGTGATACTTAAAATTATCCCTGACACCTCCCAATCCCCCGCTTTCTTCCTGCCAAACCACCCTCCCCAGCCCCTTCCCCTCCTCTGCAGTTTGTTTTGATCTACCTCTTTAGACATGTATTTGAAGTAGAGGCATTCTTCTATTTGTTAGGATTTAGTCCCCCCCCCCCCCCCCCCCCCCCTCCTTACACCTCCCCATGCTTCCCCAGATATAAATTAAAACTTAAAATAAAATCATTTACTCTTTAGAATTGAGAGAATAATCGAAAGTGATCAAAATATTTTCTTTTGCCAGTGTTTATATATACTCTTTTTGGCTTAATTGAAATCCTCAAACGATGGTTATTTCTTTCTGCTTTCTATTTTTGGTGGTGTGGCTTACATGTATTTGAACTCTTGCTTGGGTTTTTGTGAAAAAGGTCAAATCACGTGTTTGATTTAGCATTCAATAGTTTAAAACGAGAAAATACAGGTTTTTTTTCTTAAAAAAAGGGCCTGCCTTTTTTGTTTGATTTGTAAGACTACAAAATAGATACAAGTCCTGTCTTTTTTTACCTTTTGTCTTTCACAAATGCTACACACTCGCTGATTTGGTAGCTATTTTCTTCTGTTAGCATTTCTTGGCTGTGTAACGTGGAACATCCTCTTGGTATGGGACAGATTTGAGGGACTGGGTCTCTGAGTTTTTTTGGAAAAGTGATCTAACTTCAGCATGATATTCCCTCCTCCCCCTCTCTGCAACCATGCTTGTGCCCCTTCACCTCCCCCTCACACAGCTCCACTTGTCAAATGCCTCTGAATAAAAAATAAAAAAAAATTTAAAAAAAGGAAGTGTTGTCTGGCCTTTTCCCCCCCCCCACCTTTTCCACAGAGGATTTTTTTGTGCTAATTGTATTTGTGTGTAGATGTTCATACAGACAACCAAATCTATATTACTAGTTAGTCTTATAACAGAATTTTGTTTGAAAAAATTAACTCTTTAGAGCAAATAGTATAACTGGGCACTCTAAATTCTTCAGAATTGAGCATCATATCACTACATTTTGTAGAAATAACAGCTATGATAATTGCTGGCCCTTACGTTGTGGGCTGCAGGGTCACATTTCATATACACATGTGATGGAGACTTTTTTTGAGTGGGAAAGGATGAGTAGAAACATCCCTTTCTATGTACAGTACAAGTCTATTGGTCTTGATTAAAAATAGCAACTTGAAGATATTCTGAAAAGTTTTGCTGTTAAGTGGCACTATGTTGTGTATAGTCAATGATTTGCAATGCTGATTGCTGGCGAACGAAGGTGATCAATCAAAATATGTACTGTCAGTGAGGGTGTAACATTATTTAGTCTGACGGCTAAGACTAGCCGAATCTTGCTATGATGGATATTTGATAGTTTGCTTTTATTTAAATAACCTTGGTTTAAAATGGATGTGAATGCTAAAAATTGATTTCCACCAGCCTTTCAAGCATTGTGTGCAGAAACAAGGTTATCCTAAAAATCCACAGAGAAATAGCAACAGAACTGAATGCATTCAAAAGATGAGTGGTTAGTTCACAGCCTTTATTAGGGGCCTCATGCCAAGTTCCCAGTGAATTCCTTTAACTAAAGAAGAGACCACTGATACTAGTAGCATCAGTTGAAACATATTTTATAAAACAGAAAATCTCAAGGATATAATTAATTATGGATTATTGTTACAGGATAATTCACAAAATTGTAAAGCAGTTCTTGGCACACATCTATTCTGTATGAAAAAGCCTCCAAAACAGTCACTTGAACCTAATTAATCTCCCGGCAACCTCTTCATTCACAGATGAGTTAGATCAAGGAGATCAAAAAGTGCAGTGCCTCATTCAGACATTTAACAACTTCTTGAGTAAATCATCTCACTCGTCATATACTGCTGTAGCATTATCCATTTGCTGGAGCCAACACTCTTAAACAAGTAAATTACAACACAAGACATTAGTATTATTTCCTAATATTTTCATACACAGATTAATGTATTTCTGTTATTTTGATTCTTTAAGGATTCAGCATTTGCTTAGATTTGCATGATTTATCTTGCATAGGCTTCAGTATTTTTTGCCATTAAAGGTAGAAAAGAGAAACTTCAGTTTGGCTTTAGGTGCCACAGAAAGCCTACAGGGGGCGTCTCTCAGTAAGAAGGTGATGACTCTCCTCACTGGAAGGGAACAGTGTCTCCCTCAGGCGCATCATGCGACCTCCGACTCCAGCGTGGACACAGGCATCTTCCACTAGTGACCTACGTATGGGCCGGTACACCTTATAGCGCCTAGGAGAGAAGGAAAAGTAAGACGAGAGATAGGATGAAGAATTTGTGAGGAAAATGAGCCAGGTGGAGTCAAAATGATGAAAAATGTGTAAAGGAAGGGTTGAAAAAGAATAAAACAAGCAGATGAGTAATGGGAAGGATGATAATCATTGAATGGGTGAGAGCATTATCTCTAGCAAACCTGTATGTCATTGGTATTAATAATGCTTGCACCTTTTTGTGAGTGTGTTCTCCTTCCGTATGGGATTATAAAACTCAAGAGTACTCAGCTATATAGGATCATTATGTATACATGTATTAAAATGTACTCTAAACCTTAAACCTTACAAAAACATCTAAATTTCACATCTAAAGCTGGAGACTGCTTACTTGTAGACCAGGTAGGCAATGAATGCAAAGACGGCCACCAGCACAGCACTCGCAGAGAGGACCACCTCTGCAGTGTAAGGAGTCTTGGACACTACAGAGAATAGCAATAAGAGGGACAGAGTTCATCAACTTTCAACAAAGCTGATATATTTTAAAAAAGTGTTTTTATAATGAGAGCACATTATAAAAAAGTATTTACTTTGAACGTGGAGAATTTGAGAACAAACAGCTGTGTATAGGCTTGTGTAACTGACCAGGTGTATCTTGGGACTTGTTGATGGTGATGGTGGTGCTGGCCAGGGCCAAGCTGCTGGCGTCCTCCAGAGTGATGTTGACACAGTATATACCCGGTTCCCGAAATGTTCGCCTGAGACGCACCTCACACTCTGACGATGGTGGCACATCATCGCACATGATGTTGTGTACTTTAGTACAGCTGGGGTCTGACACAATGGTGCAGGCTGAAGTGGGGATGCTGAAGATGAATGATGAATTAAATTATCTGCTTTACAAGTAAGTCATTGACATCTTAAAACGTTCTTTTTGGAGAAAAAAAAAACACTTTTTGACATATTTCTGAAATAAATGATAAAATAATGATATACTCACTTGCCCATACATTTCACCAGGAAGTTGATGTCAGTGTTGGTCACTCTGGCAGCCGACACGTCCACAATGCGGCTGTTTGCCTGGCTGCTGACTGGGTGCTTGGGCTCTGTGGAGAACAGATTAAAACAGTTGGTTTGTGATGTGAGATCATCTTTTCATAACATTAAAATGATGAAGCAAGCCCACAAAGACAGGATTGTGTGAGGAAAAATTTACCAAAAAAATGAAGGATCAGCATTATTGAAATTAAATTATATCCTGCAATAATTCACATAAAAATGCATGCAAGAAATTGAATTTTGCAAACATCTCTGTATAATTCAACTTCAGACACAAAGGATTGTCTTTTAATTATATTTAGTTATAGACAATATTGTTTATTTTGAGTTCCTTTATGACACAACCCTGCTAAATAAAATGATGAGGCAATTCAGTAGGCCATACGAAATGTTATGTTTAACTTTGTGCTAATTGGGAAACGTATCATAACATTTGAAAATTGATAGAACAAAATTAAATTCACTGATGACACAGTGAAAAGAAAAGTGCGTCCTGCCACCTACCAATTATGCTGATGTTACCCATGAAACTCCCATAGGCGTAGCGAAAACACCCATTGCTGTTGACCGGGCGCCTGCTGCGGAGCCAGGCCAGGGCGGTGGTGGGGTTGGACTCAGGGGTAAGACTGGCAACAATAGGGGGGAGGGACTCTGTGGTGGGCAGCCCTGTTGTCGTGGAAATGGGGGTGTAGGAGGCACGGGTGGTGCTGGATGGCACTGGGACATGAAAGAATTGTCAAGATGTGAACTGACTGAACAAGCATGTGTGTGCATGGATACATGCAGGTAACTTAAAGTCAATTTATAGATTCTTAGATTAAAAATTAATGAGCTTGTGTTCAGATACACGCAGCAAACACAAACAGCTGTGACAACTCACCCTGTGTGGTCTCCCTCTTGATAGTAACAGCATGAGTAGCAGGTGGAGGTGTGGGAGCCTCTGGAGGAAGAGATATGAGAAAACAGATAGGATCAACAAACACCTGTGCATTGTTATGTAATTCTTCAAATTCTGCTTGGGGAAAGTCACTTTTTTTGTTGCATTTTTGCTGTTTTGTAAGATCATCAATCCATTGTTCGGCAGGGTGGATGTTTGCCGACAGAAAGGTCACATCTTACCAATTAGTGGTAATGGTATCTTTGTCCAGGTTTTGAAAATATAAATCTCTGCCATTTTTGATGAATCTCAACAAAAATTATTTTCAGAAACATGATCAACCTTCAGAAATTAATATTTTTACACTTTTAATATTAAATTTGAGCAAATAATGTAAGTATATAGTAGGGTGAACTGAGACTTGAAGGACAACATATTTCATTATTAGACTACCTTGTTGTTGTCCATGTCTTTAAATCTGACTCATGATTAAAGGGCCTATCCAATGTAACAGGGGCTTAGACTAGTTTGAACAGATCTAATGTTTTTTTGTGCAATATCAAGGAATTGTTCCAAATTTTGGATAATATGCTTATTCACTCTTGCTGAGAGCTAGATGAGAAGATCAATACCACTGTTGTGTTGTGACTGTAAATATTTGGACAGAGCCTTTACACTAAGCTAAGCTAACTATCTCCTGCTTGTAACCTCATATTTAACATACAGATGTTAGAGTGTTCATTTGACTCTCTATGAGCATATTTCCCCAAATGTCAAAACATTCCTTTAACTTTAAAGCCACTACTGTAGAATTAGAATATGCCTGACATTGGCGCCCCCCAGTGGACATTGAGATAGACATGGTGAAAGCAAGATTATGCCATAAGGAGTGAGGGACATACAGTAGCTCACAAAAATGCTTTTCTCTTTGAATGTACATGTCTAAATATGTAAATGTTTCAGTCTGTTACTTGTAGGAGGTTTTGGTGTTGTACTCCTTGGAGTTGGGGTGGCAACAGCAGGTGGACATTCAATAGGAAATGCAGCCTCCACCACCAGCTTCACACTGATTTTCCCCAGCGTGCTGTAGGTGTGTGTGGTAACATCACGGTGTGTTACCAGCTGGTTGCCATCTCTAAAGTCCCAGATGTAGTCAATGGCAGCAGCGGTTTTGAGGTAGCCGCTGGGGTCGTGGAGCTTGACATTAAAGACTACATCTTCACCACGGAAGAAAACATTCGCTGACTGGTTGACCGCAGCCTTCTGGGAGATGTTGACCGCCACTGGGATCTTATCTAAAGAGAGTGTGTGTAAGGGAGTGATAAATAATTAATTCGGTTTCTACTTGTGCAGAGACCTGTCTACTTGCTGAAACATGAAGACATTTATTTGACAACATGAGGTTTGTCTCCACCTGTGACGTAGAAAACGCTGTTGTCAGTGGTAAGGGGGCTGTACTTCCTGCGCTCACGTTTCCTGTAGACCATGACCTCCATGACTTCTGCCCCCATAGGGAAGGTTGTGGTGTTGAGGGTCAAGCTGGAAGAGGAACCATCACATGTCTCAAAGTATTGGCCTGGAACACATTCAAAGTCAAAGTCAAAAGGAGAAAGAAGTCAGTTTGAGATGGATTTGGTCTTTGTGCATGTGTGCATAGTTGTAAACTTGTGCGTCTCACCCATTGTGTGCCATACGTAGACATAATTCTTGCGTCTCCAGTCATTGCTTTGAGGGAAAGGCTTTCCATCAGGGAATACGTTGCATTTTATCTTGTCTGTACACTTTCCAAAGCCGTAGTCATCCAACCAGGAAGTCCAGTTATACACATAGCCGGAGCGCACTTGACCATTAGCTGCTCACAGGAGAAGAAAAGAAAGAAAAAGCATGTGTTATTTTAAGTCTATTGGTTTGATGGCATCATGGTATTCTGTGGTGGAGTGTGATGTCATGTGTTAAGGGACATGGCCTGGTCTGGCTTTCTGGCAGCACCTGAGGCCTCCAGCTCCATACCATCGGCACAGTGCTCATCCCAGACCAGGTCCCCGTTGGCATCCTCCTTCTGGCACGGAGGATGCTCCAGCTTTGCAGTGAAGGAGATGGAAGAGCCATTGAGAGCCGGGCTGTCGCTGGTCAGACGAACTTTGGGTTTACCTGCAAGGAGAAGTGGACATCAAGGTTAACAACTCAGCATGTAATAGTAAGCAGTCAGAAGAACTTCTTAACTCACCTTTTCCGTGCATGAGTTCCTTTGGCTTTGGGGTAAGTGGTGGGTAGAGGTAATCGTCCCAAGGGTTGGTGTCAGGATCCCAGCCAGGGATGGGTGGAATTGGTGGGATTGGAAATGGAAACTTTCCTGCTACTGCGTGCTTGTGGGGAAACATGTCAGCGTATGCTGGAAAGAGAAAGCAGAACAGCTATATGAAAACATTTAGTTTAGTTAGTTATTGGTGTGCATTTGAAGGCCATTTAATTGTTTATTTCATTTGATTTGGCAAAAAATCGACAAGAATTCCATCTTGCTACATTTTAAAAGGTGATTATTTTCCTCCATAGGTCCCTTTGTCACACTGTCTATAAACATGGTGCCACAGCTGATTTCATACCTTATTTATTATAAAGTTCAATTCATTATAAGGTTATCATGGCCAGATTATGACAGTGTGAAAAATTATAGAATTATAGAAATCTAGCATGAATCCAATCTAAAATAATAATAATAATAATAATAATAATAATAATAATAATAATAATAATAATAATAATAATGATCTGAATGTGTGTTCACCTCAAAGGTGAATCAATTTTTATTCGTTTTTTTAATTGAAATATTAGTATTAGTCTTTTAATTGAATTAAGTAAGTAAAAGGAGGGCTATGGTCCGGCACACAATATAATTAAAATTGGGCATGACGCAAAAGAAACGGAAAAACCCCCACAAAATTTGCATATCTGTTCTGTCACGATAAACTCGCACAGATGAAATCTGGCCCTATACTCACTGATTATTATCTTAAATATAAATGTATCTTATCGTGCTAAAATGTCTTTAGTCGATCAGTAAACTTGTTCTGTATAAGTCCATGCCTTTAATCTTGACTTCAGCCTGAGTGACATATCTTAATTGCCAAGTATGGATGGCAGACGAAAACAACAAATTCCATCTCTGTAATTTGATTAAAGGAAAAATAATCCAGATCTCAGTGAAGGCAGACATGTGTGCAGACGATCAGCTGATGGCATGGCAAACATAGACTTTTTAAAATAATGTGCAGTCTATTTGTAATGATTAAAAAAAACTTGTATTGTAATAATGTTTGAAATAAAAGTGTGCGTTTTACATTTTGAGGGTGTTCTTTTCTCCAGTGCTACACTTAGTAAATGAAATAGGTGAAAGTTTAAAGGTTGAGGTGTGTACTCCTTTTATGGATATAACATACTTTACTTTGCAAAGATACTTTTAAATTGTTCTAACTGAATGTCTGTTATTCACTCACAGTCTGACTTGAGAGCGTCAGCCCGTGTGCCCTGGATGACGCTCTCCTTAATTAAACTCATGGGACTCTGACTGCAGACAGCTGACTACTGGACATTTATAACCTGTGCACAAAATATCGAATACCCAAAGTGTATTTCATACTTAATGACACGATATGTGTCAGTCAGAACAGTTAAGTTTACAGCAGCTCTGTGATATCAGTGTGAATCTTTAAATTGAAGCAAGGACATTTACACGATGTTTTTGCAGTTCATATTTCCATATCAGACCTCTCTAAACTTACTGTTCAAAATACTGTATAACTTTGACTTCAATTAGCCTGACTACTAAAGTTTAAAGCAGCAACACTTACTTTTGCGTCCATCCGCTTGATACAAAAAGCAAGCACAAGCCAGAAGAAAAATATATTTAAAGGCTCCCATTTCCACAACTGAGTAGGAAAATTTATTAAAATATGTTTTAAAAACGCAGCCTGTCCTCCACCCGAAACTATCTCCGCACCGACAGATGTTGTCCGACACTCTGCTCGTCCAGCTCTGCCAGTTCTTCCCCCTGCCTGTCCTGATGTTCGATAATTTAATCTGGGGCCGCTGAGCACACAAACATGTGATGTGTTCTAACAAGACGCATCTCATCCCTTATTAGTGTCCTGGATGCAGGAAACTCACGAGAGAAATGGTATATGCGCGTGCCCCCCCACCCCTCGTGTTTTTACTTCCCCAACCCTGTTTGTCAAGAAATTATAAAGGCTTTTTATTCTAAGGAGGGTCTATAAACTGTGTGTAACGTCTTTATTTGTATATTGTTTTGGTATCAGCCGCTTTTAAAAATGTGATAAACTTGTACAAAATATTTTATAAACTGTTAGTTGTTGCTGCAATGCGATATGCGACGGCAACTTTCTTTTTTTTTTTGCTAATTCAGGCCCTCATCTTAGTTATCAGTTTTAGTAAGATTCTGAAACTTGATTTACTATAAACTGCTCCGGTTTTTATTATTTATCCAAACGAAGAGCATTTTATTAAAGGCATTTGTAACTTCTTGTCGTGATTCCCATAAAATTCGACACAGATTGATCAGTATCTCTTTTCCTGAACAAGTCGAATCATATTACATTTGATATAATTATAAAACTCTATTATAAAGTTATCTTTTGATTGTGCGGGTTTTCGTTAAATTTAAGACAGGACGCTTGATAACCTCAAATGTCCTAACCGCAGCTAACCACATGACAGTCAGTTTTCAAATAGTAATACAATTATAATAATAAGAATCGTTCAGGTTGATGAATTTGAGCTGTGTCATGATGAGACGCACTCACGTTGCGACACAGCTGCGTTCGCAAAAGCAGAAGGAAAGCGTCTGATATACAGCACCGCGGCACGACAGCATCCAGCATGTGATTAACTTCATTATTTTTTTAACGGGCCTTTACCCTGTCACAAGGATAGTTTGGAAACAGCGACAACAAGGACTCCCAAACTGCAAACACGACATCTCACTCGAATTGAAATGTCTGTTTAAAAGTCAAGTTAAATTTGCTTTCATCATTCTTGTAACAGTAAACTCTCTTCTTCACTGTATGGAAATCCTTTACTCTATAACATAAAACGTTGAAAACACCTAAACTGGATTATGGATGATAATTTTTCATGCGCAGAATTCAGATAAAATGTATCAATTATCTTCAGTTGATTTTTTGCATTAAATCCAGAGAAAACACAACGAGAGAAGAATCTGTCAACTTTGAAACCGCAACAGTTTAATATTTAGAGCCGTATATATTCAAATGCAGTGGCTGATTGGTCAAATTATGTCAGGAATTAAACCAACATAAACTACCTAACGTACATCCAGTATATTATCATTAGCCCAGAAATTGATAATGTTTTCTTGCCATACGGGGATGATGATTTGGTATGTCTATGGGGCTACAGTGCATGATTACGTAATGATAATCCAATTAAATTATTTCTAAAAGTCACACCATCACTCTGTAATCGGCTGTTTGTGCATTGAAATCAGTTACTAAAGATCTGTAATGATACTATGCAGCCTAATCGACGTTATTGTTGGTATTTCAATGTGTTCCATCAAGTACAGATACAACACAAAAATGATTAATGACATCATATGTTCACATTTAGCCCACTAACCACATAGCCTGCTGGAAATGAGTGAATGAAACGAAACAAAAAGTTAGATGTTTTTCATTCATACCACCTTAATAACACCTGAACATCCGGTGATGCAATTCCTCAAGAAATTCAGCAGGTTGATATTGACTTTTTTTGTGTGTGTCAAAATCCTGAAATTTAGAAAAAATAAATTTAATGAACAGCAATACGGCTCATTTTCCAATAGAGGGCAGCACCACTCCGCAGCAGCTCATTAAAACAAATGAAAGTCTCTCTCTCTCTCTCTCTCTCTCTCTCTCTCTCTCTCTCTCTCTCTCTCTCTCTCTCTCTCTCTCTCTCTCTCTCTCTCTCTCTCTCTCTCTCTCTGATAATAGATAGATAGATAGATAGATAGATAGATAGATAGATAGATAGATAGATAGATAGATAGATAGATAGATAGATAGATAGATAGATAGATAGATAGATAGATAGATAGATAGATAGACAGATAGATAGATAAATAAATATTCTGGCATGGTTTGGGTCCACACTTAGAGGGAAGACTCACTATAGTGAGTCTTCACAACTTTGTATTGATTTGTATACAAACCAATACAAAGTTGTTCTGAGTGGTCACCTTTATCCTATGATGAAACATTTCTATCCTGATAGGAGTGGTATCCTCCAGGACAACAATGGCCCCATCCACAGGTCACTGAATGTTTTGATTATGAAGATGATGTGACTCATACGCTATGGCCTTCACAGTCACCAGATGTCAACCTAATTAAACACCTATGGGATATATTGAAACAATGTGTTAGACAGGCTCTCTCCACCACCACCATCAAAACACCGAATGAGCAAATGTCTTTTGGAAGATGGTGTTCATCCCTCCAGTAGAGTTCAGAGACTGTCCTGATGGCACATGGTGGCCCAGCACCTTACTGAGACAATGTTGTATGTGCGTGTGTGTGCGTGTGTGTGTGTTGCTCTCTTTTTGTCTCTTTTTCAGGACAGAAGACTTCACTGGTTGTAAAACAGAAATTTGAATGAACAGCCCAGAAATGCATCATGCAGCCAATTGTCTTTCATCCCCTTCTCTCTCTCTCTCTCTCTCTCTCTCTCTCTCTCTCTCTCTCTCTCTCTCTCTCTCTCTCTCTCTCTCTCTCTCTCTCTCTCTCTCTCTCTCTCTCTCTCTCTCTGTGGTTGTGTGCATGTGTGCATGTTTGTGTGTGTGTGTGTGTGTGTGTGTGTGTGTGTGTGTGTGTGTGTGTGTGTGTGTGGGGGGGGGGGGTTGTGTATTTGTTTGTGTGGTGTGTGAGGGGAGGAGGATGCATGCGAGAAGGCCTACTTGTCGTGCTTTCTCATTTACAGCTCTGGCTTATCGTCAGATGGAGGAATGCAGGCACATTCCTGAGGATGTGTGTGTGGGACTGGACCTCCTCTCTCACTATGTGTGTGTGTGTGTGCATATGTGTATCTGTGCTCTTTCTGTGTTTATGTGTGTTTCTGAAAATGTGCTTGCAGTGGAAACTTCAGTTCAGTGTGTGTGTGTGTGTGTTTTGGCCGCAGGATGGAACATATGGGAGTGTTCACTGTGCAGCACTGGAAATACATGAAGACCTTCTTTTCTTTTCAATTTCGTGCCTTATAAACATTATTCCCACAAGAACACAGGAGTCAGGAGCCGGCCGTTTCTCTCTCTTTCCCTCTTACAGGTCTTTCATGCCTCTCTTTCATGTCCACCTTCTTTGTAACACCCTGGCCTTCTTGCTCTCTTTCTCGCCCTCTTTTGCTCTTTCAACTTCTCAATCCTCTCCCTCCAGGTGTCCCCCTCCCTCCTCTGTATACTGTAATCATAATCATCGGAAGCCATTCTGCCCTGTCATCCTGAGCACAAGGGAGGGTGAGTGTATTTGTGGATAATGGAAAGAAGGCAGGAGGCTGCTAATCCCACCAGCTCACTCAGGACAGCTAATCACAGAGGCAAGGGCCGCCAGACAGTCACCACCACCACCACCAGGACAGGGAACTGGTCTCTGACTGCAGCCAAACTGGCTTCAAAGTTCCACAGGTTGTACTGCCAAGTTACATGCAGTGGCCTTTCACAGCTCAAGTCAACCACAATACAGAGCGTGTGAAGTGAGTTGACGCAGAAAGGTCTTCATTTAGTGATGTGGTGAAGAAAACTTGGGCAATCTGACCTCCTGTTAAGGTATTCTGAGGTCACTTGGAAAATGTGTTAGGAAATAATTAGGTTAAATTTGACTTTTTCCACCGAGATACTCAACACATGACTTATGAACACTTTCCCTTATAAACAGTTTTTTCCATCCATAATCTCATTTGGTGCCAAATTCATTTCGATACAATAGAAAACAACTTTCTGACCAAATTTTTCCACTCAAACTGTGGATGGATCGAGGTCTTTGTCTTCATTCACATGAAAACTGCAGCACCGGCTGCCAAGATGTCCCTGGCGAACCGGGGAGATCGAAGCTTCGAGCCGCCCCTCTTCCCGGCACCGACAGACGGTCATGGGACTGAGAGGCCCACCGCCAGCTGGCCGGAGAGAGCGTCTTTTGATGTGTGACGCACCGGGGAGACGCCTGCACCAAACCGACTCTCACGCACAGACCGGAGGAAATATAAAAACAGTCTCATTCCACTGCAGTGTGGGCTTATTTATAATTTACTGTTGCTGCTGCTAGTAAACATATTTATTTGGTAAACTGAGCTATTGCCATAACAGAAAATGTTTCATAACAGAACAGAAGTTTTGGGATTCCTGAAGTTACAGTAATATTAGAACGATACCATATGACAGTAAAACTAACTAGTGAGTCCAACAGACATCAACATCAGTGGATGCATGCATCCTAGCAAAGCAATAAGATTAAAAATAACATAAAAACAATAAACTCAAAGGAGTCTGCAGTATGTCCGCAACGGAGAACTGGTTGTCTAAAAGAATATTCTAATCTGAAATATTAAGATTACTTTGACATTCAGCTCCCTCAGCAGGTGTAAATGTAGCAGGTGGATGTATCAGGTGCATCTTCAAGTCGTTATTTGAGGGCTCAGATTTACGCAGGCTTTAGGACCACGGGATGAGCTGGAGCATGAGAGTGAAGTCTGCGCACCTCCACCATTTAGAAGTTGAGGGTTTGTCTTCAACCTGCACTGTCTGTCACTCGTATCCCAGGTCTGATGCCCCATGGATACAGCTCTACTTGTCAGGAGATTATGGACGATTTATTTGTTTTCCTCTTTCTTGGGTAATCTCTGCACACACTCAGTGCAATAATGTTGAGGCAACATGGGGAAAACAAGATAGCACTGGGCTAACTTCTAAGCACCCCTCTCTTCTTCCCTCTCCCCAGCATGAAGCTGTGGGGCAGAGCTAAAGTTTTCCGGAGGAGGATGCTCTGTCTCTGGTTGCTGCTCCTCGGGTTCGCCTTGGTCACGCTGGCACTCTCGGACCTGTTTAACCGGGACAGGGAAAACAGTTATCTGAAACCTGGCCCTCCCCGCCGTCCCCTGCAGCGGGTCCCCAATCCACCGGACTTGGAGGTCGTTGACTACCAGGATGATGCCTTAGAGTTTGTTGTCGACCTCAGCCCGCTCAACTCTCTGCAAGAAGACCAGCTTTTATTCGTGCGGTCGATGCAGGGCACCAAGAGCCTTCCGCAGAGGAAGGGGACTTACAAGGTGCTTCTGCCGGTAACAAATAAGCATACCACTCCGGCGACCCCGACGCACGGTGAAATGGGGAAGGCAGTGCAGCTGCACCTGGAGGGTGTGGAAAGGGATAAGGAGCTGTCTGCAGCGCAGAAGTACGGTTTCAACGAAGTGGGCAGCGAGAGGATTTCACTGCATCGCAGGCTGCCTGAGACGCGCCATCCTAAGTAAGTGCATGGAACATCTTGCCAAAGCTCACAAAATACAAACCAAAGTTTTTGCAATGAAATGAGCCCACTTTGATATTAAAGAGCGTCCAAATTGTTGCCTTGACTGTGTGTAATTGTTTGCCCATCTAACAGGTGTCTGGGGGAGCAGTACAGCGAGTCGCTGCCGTCGGCCAGTGTTGTTATCTGTTTCCATGACGAGGCTTGGTCCACGCTCCTGCGCACAGTGCATAGCGTGCTGGACACTACACCCAAACAGCACCTGCGGGAGGTCCTGCTAGTGGACGACCTGAGCCAACACGGTTCGTTTCTGCGCCTCTCCACATTGATCCATTCATCATCTGACCCGATTTATTTGCTGATCACACTGTCTTGTCTTCGTTACAATTCAGGTCACCTGAAAAGTGTGCTGAGCGAGTATGTGTCACATCTGGATGGGGTGCATTTGATTCGCAGCACAAAGCGCCTGGGAGTTGGAGGATGCCGTAGTCTGGGTGCTGCCAGGGCTGCGGGGGAGGTGCTGGTGTTTATGGACTCCCACTGTGAATGCCAGAAGGGCTGGCTGGAACCGCTGCTGGAGAGAGTGGCCCAGGACAGGTATTCACTCTAATCATGTATGACAGTAATGGACAGCAGTGCAAAAGCCTTGTTATTCAGTTACACACACACTCATTGTAAATTGCTCTGTTGGTTAAATGCCAACAATATAGACAAATGTGTCTTGTGATGGTTTGAAGAATGATTAAGACGTAGATAAACAGTTGGCTGGGGAAAACTCAAACCCTGCAGCATGTGCTAAAACTGTCTGCCTGCTTGTCTCTGTTGCGTTCTTTTTGACAGAAGAACTTGAGAAAAGTGAGAAGATGGAGGTGTTCGGAGTGATCAGTTGTCCTCACCCATTAGGAAGGCAGGGGGTACATGTGCTGCTGTGCCCAAACCTCAGCTCTCATGATTTGGCTCAGGTCTTGTGTCTCAGACTGCATGCAGCGTAGCTCTAATTAGACTAGGTAATTAGGCTGTACTCTCCAGCCTGGAATCTGCAACCACTCAGCTCTCTCAGCCACATGTTTGACCCTTCTCCCATTTCTTGCCCCCCCCCCCATCCACCCTATTAATCTCTTCAGTCCTCTGAACATCATATCACACATGACCTCTTGGTAAAAGTATTTCAAATAACATATGTGGACCAGAACAGGCCCCAGCAGGACAATGCATGTTTACTTGGCTTCTGTGACACAGACTGAAAACACAGACAAACAATAACATGTGCATCATAAACACACACTGATGAGGAACCATTTCCCTCTTAATCCATGTCATCCATTTTCATCCATGTCACTTTAATGCACACAGGCTGTCAATAATTTCATCCAGGTGAGGAACATTTTAAAAAATGGTCACTCTTTCAAATTTACTGACAGGAACACACTTTCCATTCATAACATCACCCTTATTTTGAATCCATACTTGACAGATATCAACAAACATACTCACTTGAATATTAAAACCACAGTTCAGATGAATGTGGTGTCTCTGCAGGACCAGAGTGGTGTCCCCCATCATGGATGTGATAGACTGGCAGACGTTTCAGTACAATGCCACCCAGTGGCCAGTCAAGGGAGTGTTTGACTGGAGACTGGACTTCTACTGGGAGTCAAAATCACAGCTGCAAGAAAAGGACCCTGGCTTTGATATTGAACCTGTGCGGTGAGTTAACAACTTTCACATACCTGAAAGAGATGAGTTTTACTTAATGTAATCCTGAGTGAACCGCAAGAGGATGCATTAATCACATATATACATTTGCATTTTATGCTAATGGTTGCACAATTGACCTTTTACTATGAAAAGTGCAAAAAATGAGAGACATTTATGAACTGGAAACCTGTTAAGTGAGCCTGTAATCCTCTTACGTTTGTACTGTGTCTTTGCTCCTGTGACACCAAGACAAATTCCTGTGTTTTTTTCTTGGCCAGTAAAGTGATGCTGATTATGACTGTGACAGGAGCCCAGCTTTAGGAGTTGGAGTTCTGGCCATCGACAGACATTTCTTCCAGAGTGTGGGAGCCTACGACCCGGGGATGCTGCTGTGGGGGGCAGAGCAAATTGAGCTGTCAATCAGGGTAAGGGGGATATTATTTAGTATAAACCTTCCGACTAAATCCTCCGATTCGCACGCTCACACAGGACAGACAGATGACAGATTGCCTTTGCTTTTCATACTAAGTCGTATAATCGTTTTAAAGCGATACTCTGCTGAATGATTCGGTTGCCTTCTGTCAGGGCCTCAGGAATGTTGAGCTGGGATGCCTTTCGCAAATGGAAATCTCAGGTTGGATCGTGGTCTGGGAATGTCTTTGCCTGTTCACTGCACAAGTATTAGAAGGAAATGTTACATGACCACTTGGTTTCCTATGATGACAATTAAAAGTCATACTGTGGAATTGTAGCCGGTACTGTGGAAGGTTAAACAGTAAAATGGTGCAGTGTGGAGAAATAAAAATCAGTCTGAAACTTGTATAAGATATGATTCATTGACCAACATTCAAAATGCAGTAATTCTTGTTATACTTAACAGAAACAATACTGCTTCTACATCTCTTTCCTGAAGCTTTTTTCCTTTTATTAGGGTTATAAACATGTTTTTATCTTTGATGCTATCCTAGGTGTGGTCATGCGGGGGCTCGATGGAGGTGGTTCCTTGCTCCCGTGTGGCCCACCTAGACCGCCACCACCTACCTTACCGCTTCCCAGATGAGCAGCTTCAGAAAAACAAGATCCGCATTGCAGACACATGGATGGACACATACAGGAAGATTTTCTACAGGAGAGACACACTGGCTCACTTCATCAGGCAGGTATGTGTTGGGGCTGATTTCATCAAGAGATCAACTGCTGAGTATCCTGAATACTGAAAATCTAAACACATAAATGTTTTTTTTTGTTTTTGTGCAGTCTGAGAGCCCTAACATCACAGAGCGTCTGCAACTAAAGAAGAGTCTGGGATGTAGGAACTTCCAGTGGTACCTGACTACAGTGTATCCACAACTTTACATCCCCCAGGACAGGACTGGATTATCAGGAGAGGTAGCGCACCCATGCACAATACAAACACACACACATAACACACCATGGTGGACAAGACAGACTGTGATGTGTGACATTTGGTGCCTGTTTGAAGCTTTACAATGTTGGCACCAGTAGCTGTGCAGACTACCCCAGAGAGCACGGACTGAAGGGTGGGTCCATGAACATAGCACCATGCAGCGGGACGGGGAGCCAGGTAACCATGACAACACTTTATTCAGCAGTGTAACTCAGAAGGAGATGGTTGACACACAGGGACAAAAATGATCTCTGTTGTCGTTGCAGCACTGTGATCTAAATTCTGAGGGTGAAGTGCGATGGGGTCCAATGGGGTCTTTGTGTTTAGACACCAAAGGCGAGCAAGTGATCCTTTCTCCATGCCTCAACCCCCGACCTACAGCCAGCAGACTCCAGTGGAAGTTCATAAAGGCAAGACAGTACACTAAACTGTTTGTATGGTTGTAAAAAGGTGTTTGGCTATATCTATATGTCTGTTTTCTGCCCTTCAGCTGAGCGGCCAGCTTGTTCACCAACAGTCCCAGTTATGTCTGGAGGCTGTAAAGGACAGAGGTCCCCCACACAGCAACAGTGTTCAACCAAAACAAGTCAGCACCCGTTCCAGCGTGGGTGGTCTCTTCATGCGCCCCTGCACCCATCATCCCAGACAGCAGTGGCACTTTGAGCAACTAGTGGCTCCTAAAGGCACCTGAGAGAAAGCACACATGGACTGGTGGATTTTAAAGATGAGAATCTTGGGCACATATTATCATATGTATTATACATAGTGGCATGCATTATGCCTGTAGTAAAATGGTGTAGAAAAATATATCAAAAATAATTTTTTGCTCCACTTTACCACTCAGCGTTTTTGTTCCTGTTTTAAGGATTGCAAAAAACATTGATTGTGTTAAATAATAAAAAAGCAGATTATATAATGGGATTATAAATTGAATATATATTATTGTATTGTCGCCTATTTGTATAGTATGAAGAAATTGTAGTTTTCTTTTACTTCAGTAAATTCCTTTCAATAAGTCATGTGTAAATGTTTTTGAGTAAATTTCTAAAATATTTAAATATTCAGTAAACAGAATCACATTAAAAAGCACTATATCGTTATGATTTGAGTGCTGGGTCGTGGCGGAAATCATTGCAAAATCTTAAATGGCATCTTGACAACAATCATGAACTTTTAACCCTAAACCACAAGTCACTTCATCCTTCCTCTCCCCTTGACTTGAAGAGAAATTTTAACAATAAAAAACAAGGTAATTAAAAACACATTTTACACACAGGATATGGAAAAAATAGGAAATACTTTCTGAATGGTTCCTCATTTATCAATAGACAGTACAGATCAGTTAAAACATACTCAAGTTTGCTATAAAAAAGGGAACTGCTTACAGGTTTACAGTATTAATGAAGTTTGGGGAAGTCCCCTTCCTGTTTCAGCATGACAATGTCTATGCACAGAACTGAGTCTATAAAAACACAGTTTCCCCAGTTTGGTGTGGAAGAACTTGACTGACCTGCACTGACCTCCTGTGGCTGAAGGTGAACAATCCCTGCCGCTGGATAATTCCAGGAGGAGCAGAGGCTGTTATATGTATCTTGTATTGGACTGCTCTGTCATCTTCAACAATTCTGAGTATTCCAAGTTCAAGTCCCTTGACGCACATCTCCTCCTGTTCTGTATCCTACATAACACAAGCATATTTAAAGAATGATAAGTAAAGAGAGTATGATAAGTATTCAATAAGGTTTTCAATTTTTTCATCCCATTCTGTAACAATACAATTTCAAGGGGTCTAAATACTTCCTGAATGCACTGTACATCGGTCCTAAAAACACATGACCAATTTGGTCTTGGAATTTTTAATGTGACCAGTCATTTTGAAGAAAAGGTGTTAAAAAACGCATGTGATGTGGGCACCACACTCACTTGTAACCTTGATGCTGCTCCCTAATACTGTCAACACTGGAGATATCACATGGCTGCAAATATTAGAAACTGTGAAGAGGAGCCCCAACTATTGAGATTTGTAGGCTTTATTAGATTAACGTTGTCATCAACTAATCATCACAAATGTGATATGACAACATTTGCTGTGTCTTAATTTCTCATAAAATTGGAAAAAAATCCTTTCACTTGAAGGTCGCTATTGTCCAATGCATTCTGGGTAGTGATGTCAAATGGCAGCAGTCTTTGGTCCCAGTCTCTTTCCCTTACAGCGAAATAAACATGTCTTCTGTTCAGCCTTTCTAAACCAACTCATTCCTGAGGCAACATGGTGACCCCGGTCTGTTGGGATTTTTTCACAACGTTGAAGGTGTTAAAAGTATGTGGCGATGATGATAATGATGATAACAGGGTGCAAAAACAGATGGTGGTTCAGGATCAAAATCAACCAAAACAATATATAACAATTCAGCCAGGCAAGTCAAAATAACAGCTTTACTTTTGGGAGAGTAATCAGATTACAAGTAATCAGATTACTTTTTGTAGCTGACGCTCATAATAATGTTCTATGGGTTGCCATGACAACACAGGAAGTCAGTGTGTAATTTATATGTTGATATCTGATTTCTTTTTATTATTATTTTATATGTGTATATATAAATATATATATGCTTATATACTTTATGGTCATGGTTTCTGCCAAACCTTTGTTTTGTAGGGAATGTTTTGTGCGCAACCACTTCCTGTCGGGGTTACGTGTGATGAATGTTGTGAGCGGGAATTAGAGTTAGAAAGAGAGACGAGAGAGGATAATGGTGCGGCGGACCTTTTTTCGATGTTCAATTTATCTACTGCTGGTTTGCAAGGCGCACACGGTAGAATAATTATTTTGGTTAATTTTGTTGGGCATTTGTGTCAAAGAAATGTATGACTGAGATTGATGTATGTGATTGCTGAAATGTTTTTTGTTTGTTTCTAGTTTTCACGGTGTTTCATCACTGAAGGTGAATAAAAGTGATTGTGGACATCAGTAAGAAGCGTGGTTCTTAACCGGAGTAGATACACTTTTGGGAGAATAATCAGATTAAAAGTAATATGTGTACTGTTGAGAGCATAATCAGATTACAAGAAATCAGATTAGTTTTGGGAGAGTAATCAGATTCAGAAATTCACGTTTGCCACAGGTTGCGCACGGGGGACAGGCGGCTTCAACTTCACTGCCCATTAGTTGAGTATACTCAAAAATCCTTTGCAACGTTGCCTTACTTTTTAATCAATTAAAAATGTATACAAGTTTGTTGTGGAAAGTTCAATAGTAAAAGATGACAAAGTCTGCAAACAAATTATTATTATTAAAAAATGTTTAATAAGAACAATTAGTAGGGTTAGGGTTAGCTGTTAGTTAACATTTGCTTCTGTTTCTCAATAAAAAGGCCAATGCTTCTTGTTGTTGGACTTGAGTGGACATGATATCAAACACAGTTGTTTTCTCTTACCTGGCTGACTAAATGCCTTTTAAAGTTGAAGTTAGAGCTGTGCAAGAAAAACTCAGGTGTTATTAATGACATTAGCGATTTCTCCATTCTATTAAAATGTCCCAGTAAGACATGACAGCAGCATGCACAATGCCAGCACCCTGAAACAGGAGCAGCTACATGTTATTATTTACATCCTTGCTTTTCTTACTGTCACATGTTTCTGTGAGAAAAGCTTTTAAGAATTATAAATGTGTAAATGTGTTCCACCTTCACAGCTGGAATAAAGCTTCTGAGAAGTGACCCAATCAGGCAAAATAAGTGAAAACACCTGTTTGAGTAAACCACAGGTGTGCAAGGTGTTACTGAATTAATTAAGCATTGATTAGTTTTACATTTACTACCCACTTAATGCTGTAATCTTAAATATTTTATACTTTTTAAGAACATGTTTGGTGTTATTGCATTCTCATATTTTAACACAGTGTGTATATATAACAAAATAAACTGTATTTTGTCACATATTGTCAACAGCAGAGGGAGCCATCTACCTTTATAATCTAGTTAACATCCCCGGCTGTTCACTTTGTTATTGTTATAAATAAAAAAAGATTCCTGATTGAGAGGAGTGTGTGCTGTCAATAATGTGATTGGCATACAGAAAAACAGTGTGTTCTGTCCATGATTTGAATACATGTTTACACTTCTAAGTATCTAACTCACAGTTAAATAAATAATATGTGAAGTTGTTATTTAAGCCCAGGGTTAGGTTGGGGAAGTATCTGCTTGCCCCCAGGCTTTGAGTGCTAGTAACCACACAATAATGCTCCTCTTAACCCATGGAGCACTTAGTACTTAGCCCAAGCACACAGCACCTTTTCAATAAAACCCAGTCATATGGCATGTCTGCAGCTTGGAGGCATAGGTCAAAGAAATTGGACAAACAACATGTTGGTGATTAACAGTGTACAGCGTGCCTTCCCCCAGTTGCATAACTACGGGCTAAAGACATGCAACATACTGTATCTCTACTGCGGGTCCTCAGAACAGAGGTCACAGACAGTTTAGGTGGCTGATTTCACTGTGAAATGCAATCCATGATCAGCCAGATTTATTTATAGATTTGACAGTGATGACTGTCTTGTTGGATAAAAATAAAGGTCAAAGATTGCAGGACATAGTGTAACTTTAATAGACAATATAAAGCCAATGACAGGTCTGATTGACAGCACCGCTAATACATAAAACTCTATCTTTAGTCTTTACACTTATCCTAGCTTCCATCAGAGTACCACAACATCTAAAATTCTAGCTTTATTGAGATGTGTAAACAAAGTGGCCAAACATACATGTGCACACTGATCCAAAGCCAAATGCAGTGGGGTGTCCTCTTGGCCACTTCATGTTGTAATATGGGACTATGACATCACTGACTTGAATATCATTGTAAATTGCTTTTGCCAAAATGTCTGCCAAAGGAGAGTAATCTATATATTGAATGCGGGTAAGGAGCTTATTGCATGTCCGCCCTCTTCTTTCCACATTTCATGACCCTCTCCATCACATACACTTGTCAAATAAATATTCACCCATGTTTTTACCATTACCTCCCAAGGTGAGACTATTTATGATTTACCCAACTATAACCCATAATAAAGCTTTATTTTTCAATGCTTTAGTGCACCAACTCCAGTATTTATGTCTTGATATGAAACTGAGTTTGTACCCCTTTTAATGCCTATTTTATGACTTAAATCCTACAGCCCACAGGGACATCTGATGTCACTTTGTATTGCAGAGCATGATAAGATGTGTGAAAATTTTTTTCCAGTAGAAGGTATGATAATCCACATTAAATAATCAAGATCATTCACTGTGTCTCTCAGCAGAAACCAGTCGTGTCAAGCATATTGGTGAAACAACACCCTTTTCTGCAAGCTTGTTGGTGGTAAACAATGTGTTTCATGGTTATTGTACATGACAACTTTAAGGATAGGTTCCCATTTTTTAAAGTCTGTCCTAAAACAACAGTGTGGTGCCCAAATAAACACTGACACATTTTATTTATTTATTGCTGTAATCATTCCTCCTGTTTATAATGCTTATTTAATGCAAGTGATGGGAGACAAAATCTACAGTGTTCCTTCCATGCAAAATGTATTAAAAATGTATCAGTGCAGAGTACTCCCTGTGCACAGCTGGTATTTCCGATTAGGTGCTGGTCAGTCAGGAACATCTTAAGTGAAAGTGAAAATTAACCACCACAGACCGGCTGACTTGCATAATTATGAACCTGTCTATTAAGGTGCCATTATATTTCTTTGGAGGGTTAGGGTCGGCACGTATCTAAAACTTAGATTAGGTTTTGTAATTTCATTAAAGAGGATATCATGTTTTGTTGGTTTCTATATGAATAACAATGTTGTAATGTATGTATAATAATGTGTTCAAATTAGAAAATTTGGGACACTCTGTTCAAGTGTTTAGCTGCAGTTTATCATTTGTCCAGTTTTCTGTATCTCATTCTGTCTACAATCAAATTGTCCTCATGAGACTTTTCCTCTTCTGTACTCCCTCCTGTCCTGAAACTGTCCTCCTTCACTGTTGCTGTATGTGACCTTTTGCCTGCCCTCCCCTCCCCTATGTCTTCCATCGGTAGCATCTTCCATCTCTTCTCCATGCTGAGGTGAGTGCGATGAATACGGTGAACACCCATATCAAACACTGAAGGCTGCTGGGCATGTCACATTCTTACCAGCTAACAGCCTCTTAGTTCCTGGACTTTTTTTTTTTTCTGCACCACCCACAATACACACACGCACACCAATACACACACACACACACACACACAGATTCACATCTTCCAAGGTACCCGGGTGACTCAGATGGATGTCAGCTGCTGTGTTGCAGGAAGCTGTGGCCTCTTTATGAAGATCCATGGGGCTATTTCATCCAGGACGGAGCTAGCTGTACTTACTGCGTTTGCCACAAAGAGCCTTGGGTCTTCTTTAGACAGACACTGTTGTTTATAGTGATTCGTAATGCGCTTGTTGTGCAATTAGGCTATGTGGATGAGCCTCGAGAGCTGGGGCTGACACTGAGCAAAGATTAAGTGCATTAAAATGTGACAAAAACTCAGCTTGCAACAGCAATTAAGGTCAGAGACAAAAACGGCTTTGAATGTTTCATTTTCAAAGTTCCTGGTGACTTTTTTAAAAAGAGTTTAGGTGAAGCCTATATAGTTATGTAACACATAAGGTATTTTAAAGCAGCTCATATTGTGCTGTTATTGAACATGCATCATCTAATTTCCACCTCATATCTGAAATATGTGGTTGGCAAGTGGTGCAAAAAAAGATCAATCTGTCAAATTTGGATTTAAATTCAAAAATAATCCTGATGAAAAATCAAATTATTAAAGTTGCAATTAAAAAAAAATGTTTTGGTAACTTAAACATGTAACAATAACAAACATTTTTTGATTAGAATCCCTTCTTTTTTATTTTAATTGAAGGATCATCACTATTATGTGCACTGATCTTTTAAAAAGCTGAAAAATAAACGTGCAGTAGCTCTTTGTTGTACATCCTATGTAATGGTGTTATAAATAACTCAAACATCTTTGATTTTTTCTGTTTCCTCACTGCAAATTCTTGTTAGTAATCGGCCAATATACATGCCAACTGATTTATTAGGGTTTATTGAAAAACGGAACTATATAGAATAGCCTAAAAATAGATGCCTGGTGTTCCAGTCAGAGAGTCGAAATAAGTCTTCATCCTTATGTTGGAGCTAAGATAATAATTCAGGAAATGGATGTGAATAAACAGAGGCATAATATTTTGATAGCACTAAAAAATCCATCAAGAAGAAATAGGCCAATATTGCTTCTGGGCAGGAAGGACAGTGCATCATTTCCTGCTTGTCTCACTATCTCCACCATCAGCAGAATCTGGATCTAGAACCAGACACCATGTGTCCTATTTTAAATAATTAGATAGCTAAAAAGAAAAGTTACACATCTTTTGGTGCTCTTTAAAAAGTAATTTTTTAGTTAGTTATCCTATTAAAACAAACCACCACACAACAGAATCGAAGATCATAGAACATCATCTATGCCTGTCTAAGTGTTAAAGTGGTTTTATGGGTAAAATGCTGCCAGGTTTTCACAGACAGATGAATGCCTCCTGTCTCATTCTGTAAATGTCTCTGCATTGTAGTCTAGACTTTCCAACAGGGGCCGTCACATCCCAGCAACACAATGGAAGACAACTACTTACTAAGAGCTGTACATGGTGATGATCCTTTTATTTGGTGCTTAAAAATACCAGATCACTCCCTTGACAGGTGCGTAACAAAAGAGGTAATTTAGCAACCGTTCCAGTATATTGGCTTGATGGGTATTGCCAGACTTACACATCTAAAAGAAGAAACCACCATTAATCTCCACTTCTGACATGCACATTGTTCTGCCACTCCTCGTGCCACCACCACTGCTGCCACTCCTCGTGCCACCATCACTTGTGCTATAGCACCTAGGGGAGCAGCTCAGACCCATTTATCAAACACACAATATGTCCTGCAAGCCTCCCCCAACCTTTCCAACTTTACACCAATGCAAATATAACCATCGGATGTGCAACAGCAGCTACTGTCTCACCCCGAGTGGAACAGATGAATGCAAAGCCCTTGTGTGGAGAGCTCTCTCCATATTTTATATGTGTATGTGCTCTTATAAATGCATACACAGGGACATACTTGTACCAAAGACACACATAAGCATTTAAATCGGACGACACACATTCAAACACACACCTAATGTGTCCTTGGCTCGCCTTCTCTTCCTGAGCAGGCAGCATATCAGAACGCTGTGAAGGTTGAATGGACGCCACACCTCAGCATGCAGATTTCAATGTATCGCCATTATATCCGTGGAGATGAATGAAAGAAATAAACGGATTTGTATAAACTGAGAGAGAAGTTCTCACCTCCTGCACAGCAATGGTGTTTTTTAGTGCTGCAATCTGGGCCGAAGGACAAGTGAAGAGGCTCTTTTCACTGGGATAAAGTGCTCATTTGAATGGAAGAGTGAATGTGTGTGTGTTTATGTGTGTGTGTGTGTGTGTGTGTGTGTGTGTGTGTGTGTGTGTGTGTGTGTGTGTGTGCGTGTGTGCGTGTGTGCGTGTGTGCGTGTTCAGATGAAAAGAGTGAAAAGAGATGAATAGTTGCTGTATTTGGGTCAGGGCCATTATTAAACAATGTGAATAGAGTGGATTAAACATATACACAGATGCACAGTAATAGTGTTAATATAAAACACAAAGTTATAAAGTATAAAAATGAATGCTCAGATAAGTCCACATCCCACCTCTTTCATCAGTCAATTTGCATTTATGTGCCTTTATTTGATAGTGTAGAAACAGACAGGAAACAAGGGGGAGAGAGAGAGAGGGGCATGGCAGACAACAGGGGTCCCCAGGCAGATTTGAACCAGGGTGCATTGAGATTACGTAACATATAATGTAACCATTCAGCTACCACAGAACTCTACCATTTCTCTTTTTTAACATTTGTGTTGCGCTTTTCTCCATTTTCCTCTTACCTATTCTGTCTTTCTGAGTCATCGAAAATCATAAGCAGTGGGAATGAAGAAAGCAAGGGTGCAAAAGAGAAAAGCAGGTGGGCCTCAGTTTGCTAATAGCAAATAAAGTGGGAAAGCACTGAATAAAAGATGAGTTTGCACGCAGGTGGATAAAATGATGCATAATAGTCAGGATGGGATTGTCTGTACACCATTAAATATGGATGGGTCTTCAAGACCCCGGGCTAAATCACAGCATTCCCAAAGAAGTGATGGAGGTGCTGCTAAATACACAAATAATCATCCCAAATGCAAACACACTTCCACCCACCTGCAGCTCCCTTCTCAGTAAAACACACAAGAAATTGTGTAAGTGGAGAATATTTCGACCACACAAGTGACTCACATACGTTCATTCAGAAACACAGACACATTGACATGGTTGTAATGTTATCTGTACAAACAAGAATTGCCACGATTTTTCACTGGTATCCCTGCTGAACACAGGTCTATTTCAGACTACCTAACATAGACAAATACACACACACACACACACACACACACACACACACACACACACACACACACACACACACACACACACACACACACACACACACACACACACACACACACACACACACACACACATTGAGTAGAGTGGGGCCTCGCCAGGTGAGAGCAGCTGGACCTTTGACAGGTGTGTCAATGTGCTCCATAGCATGCATGCTTACTCAGTTTTCACCCCCGCCTACGTCACCGGTGGGATGTGATGATGTTACACTTTCACCTCAAATGAACCGTAGCAGCAGCTAACAAAAGACAGACACCCACACACGCATGCACAAAAAGAAACTAATACACACTACTATTATAAACAGAGTATGGACAAGCGATAGCCCTGCAGGACAGAGATCAAGCATTATTAGCTTTGTTTTGTTATTGGATTGTTGTGTGCATAAATATATGTACTAGTGTATTAAGAGTCCAGGAACAACTCGGCAGAATGTCAGCTGCATGATTATAGGCTGTCTCAGGTACACTGAGATATCAGAGCTACCCAAGATGAATGTCTGTGGAAATAAGTCACAATTTCTACAAACGTGTCCTCAGCCCAGTATTTATTTTTTATTGTATGAACCAGAAAAACAATTTGTATTTTCAACATTTTAGACACCTAAACCAGTCTTAGATGCCTGTGGTTTATTGGCATGTCTGCTTCATTATGTTTGTATATGTTTAGGTAATATGCTTTTAATCTTGTAAGTACTGTAGTATGGGGATGACAATGTTGGTCTATCAGTTGGCCACTTCACCTATCCTAACAAATAATGAACAAATTTCCAATTTTAAAATTAATTAAATGTTGTACACACAGTTACGTTACCCAAAGGATGAATCCTCATATCCTGATTTTTAATAACTGAGGTGAATAGCCATTCCTAAGTGTGAATATGGTGGTAAGAAATATTTATTTGCGTTATTAAAGATAAAAGGGTGGATTTTCTGGATGTAAACTCTAATAACCTCCAGTTTCAATAAATGTTTTTGTGAGCACTGAATAAAAAACAATCTGGGACGTAACAGTCATATTTGTCGTTTATTAGCATAACAGTATCTAATAAATATCAAAATGTTAAGGGAAAAAAGTTTCATTACAGTACATTCCATTTGCAGAGAAGCAGAGTCAAACCTACATGAACAGTAAATCTGTTGGGACGAGAGTTATGACCCCTTTTCCTGTTTAGGATTGCATTGGCTGGCTGGCACCAGCAAATAGCACTGCCACAACTTCATATACAGTAGCATCATTTACTGCCATCCCACACTCTTGCATTCTTTGAGGTAAAAAAATACATCTTTAGTATTGATACATTCATAGAAATATAAAAGTGTCATAATATCCTTATTGTGCTTTTATGTGGGAATATTGCCTTCAATCTGAACAGCTGAGAAAATGGATCTCAGAGTTGGTAACCCCAGGTGACCATCAGGGAAATGACCTACACCACGGATCATGAACCAATATAATATTGGTGGTTTGCTCCAGGCCACCTCGCAACAGGGGTGTCTCAGA
This sequence comes from Scomber scombrus, assembly GCF_963691925.1. Classification (NCBI taxonomy): domain Eukaryota; kingdom Metazoa; phylum Chordata; class Actinopteri; order Scombriformes; family Scombridae; genus Scomber; species Scomber scombrus. The sequence continues at coordinate 18,379,129 of NC_084985.1, forward strand.
CTACCATGTGCCTAATATTAGCCAGTTGTTTAAACTGAGCCCACATCCAATAAATATGCATCAGTAAATGCCAGGTTCAGTTATTAAAAGAATTAACCATGTTTCCTTTAAATAGATAGATAAATGGCAAGCTGGATTTCCACAGGGTGACATGCAGCATGTTAATGTGTGTCTACAGGCACTACTCAAAAGGCTCAGAAAAGCATGCAGAGAGCAAGAGAAAGAGAAAGAAGGAGGGAAAGAGGGAGAGAAGAAGGTGTATGGAGAGAAACACTGGAAAAGAGAAACAGAAAAGGAGAAAATGTCCCTGTGCTCAGTGTGACAGACGACAGCAGGGGCTATGCTGCCTGAGGCATACCATACCCCCTCTCTCCCTCCCTCCAACCTCCATAACCAACTTCTCCCAGCCGCCCCAATCTTCCAAGCATCCCCTCCTCCCCCCTTCCCTGAGGACCAACGGTAAAGAGCACAATGTATCCCATCTCTCTTCTCACAATATCCTGTGCTCCCAGTTCAACCAGCCACAACCAGCCACGCACTGGTCCACGCAATCCATCCAGCATCTGGAACGGGTTGAGTGAGCAAAGAAAGAAGGGTTAAGAGGAGAGGAAATAGCAGAGGTGGATGGATGGGTGGAGGGGGCTGGGGTTTCTTGTCTCCAAAGCCCACCACCTCCACTCATGATGCTTTCTCTTCCTCTAACCAGCCCAGCCAACCTGAAACCATCTCTAGCCAGGAGCAAAAAAAAAAGAAAAGAAAAACAAAGAAGTCTCTCCTCCTACACCGTATCACTCTTGTCCTCCATTATGGCACAATCCTGCCATTGGTCTCTGAAGGAGCCTCAAGGTGGGGGGCTGGGAGTCGACTCTATCCAGAGAGCTGCCATTACACAGCTCCACAATTGACCCAAACCTCTACTTCCCGTCTAACAACACCAAGACTCTATAAGGTAAAGCTAACACACCTAAGCCTTCTGCACTTGTTTTCATGCAACCGGATTTTTAAACACGTGCCTTTAAAACAAAATGAATCTGAGTTGCATCCCTGCAAATGTCCTCCAATGATCAGTTTGATCTTTAGTGCAGGAACATGTCCCAGCAAATATCCTGGAAAACATTCCTTCAGAGTCCAGGAATGTTATATGGAGGCTCGCTACAAATCCTTGGTTTGGTCCTGGTAGTTTCCTCTAAATCCAGTTTGAGGAGAGCCCCCAGTGCTCTGATGAGGGCCCTCATCTCCCCCGTCCTGCGGAGGTGGACAGTATACCCTTGACCTGATGGAGTCAGAAACCCCATCTTCATAATTAGAAGTCTCCGGTGAGCCGTGGGGTGAGGAAGGCAGGTGAGACTCTGCAACAACGGAGGAGTGTTGTAGTTGAAAGGCAGATGTGTTGGGGGTTAAAGGTGGAGTTGAGCTGGGGCACCCGTGCTGAAAGTCCTGGGGTCTATGTGTGAGAGAGTCCATGTGGCATATTGCACCATGCTGCTGGGGGATTGTGAGGGGAGAGGAGGGCAATGACATGGGCGTGTCTGTCCAGGTGGAGGCAGTCTGAGACGAGGATGGGGAGGGGTAAGATGGTGGAGGGTTAGGATGGGGCAGGTAGGTGTGGTGTGCTGGGGAGTAGTGTGTGGGGCAGACCACTGAAGCGTGTGGTAATGATGTCATGAGGGTCTCCATGAGTTGGGCCATTCTTTTCATGACACAACCGAGGTCGGCCACTTCCCGCCCAAGGGTGCTCACCTGCAGACACAAACAAAAAAGCATCTTTAGTTGACTCTTCTGGCTCTGTAATAAAGACAAACAAGGAAACATTTACTGATTATCAAAAATAAAAGGCCCCACAAATGATGCATTTTGTATCTTCAGGTCAGTCATTTTGGGTCAAAATATTTCTGTCTCCTGCATGCTGTTTTGCATGTAACATTGTGCTGCTATAATTGGTCATTACGATTATGAGGGGGGGAGGGACGGGTGATTAGCTGCTCTCTGCTCATGACATGTCCACAGAGGGCACGAGCATGAAGCCCTGCCAATGTGCCATCTGCTTCTGCCAGTCAAAGCACCCATGACCATTCATCAGGCCAATCACGCACATCATCAGTGCTACTGGATGCACATCAGCCCACAGCAGGAAACACAATTCTAGGTGGGAACTGCTCCAGTGAATACATCAAGAGGTGATCAGGCTACACGCATAAGTTGTCATCAGATCAGGCAAGGCCACTCTCAGTTCCATGGGCGAACACTGTAAGGCATAACTACAACAGGTATGTGCATGTGCTTACCCTAAAAATGTAGTACAAATTCTTTTCCTCACACAGAAATCAGTTAATAGTCCAAATGCACATGTAGTTGTATTCTGTTATATGTTCAATATTTTGTTCCATTGAGGTTGTTTGACTTTGATCTACTACACCGACAATCATTTAGGAGAACAAAATATTTTCTCTCCCTCTTTCGCAATCCTACAATTATCGCATCTCTCGCTCTCTCTGGAGTGGCTGATAAAAGCCTGGTACTACACTCTGACTCTGATAAAAATAGAAAAGCTGAGAGCGACAGGACAGTCCAATTTGACACGCTGTCAACATGATTCCAGTACTCCCACCTCTGAGACAACCGTCTGTAGAGACGGTCAGACAAACAGCAGCCATGGTTGACCAGAACCCTTTTCAGCTGCAGGTACATGTTGAGCTCAATAAAGAATAGTAAAAGCATCGTTAAATCATATAGTTCTTATGCTAACTTGTATGTAATTGACAAAAAAACACCTGAATCAGAATAAGGGTTCAGGAGAAGTACTGCAGCACTCTAATTGAGCATGTAATCTGCTAGGTCACAGTACATCAACAGATTAATCAGATCAAACTGAAATCCTGATTGCCTGCTCGATCAAGCAGCAGTCTTTCTTTGCCTACTGTTCAGTTTGATGCAACACATTTACTATACAACTGGTCATCTAAATTTAAGTTTCATGTAGATGACACACTTTAATTTTATTATTCAATCTGAGTATAATTTTCCTTTCACCCATGCCTTAAAGCTGCATCAATCAATATCTTTAAATCTACAGTTGATCAAATGACTTCATGTAATGTGAAAGGTGTTTCTCATAGTAAGAAACCCACAGAGACCATGAATGCCCCTCAGCTGTATTAAGTGTTTTAGTATCTTACAGCTTGTTGTTTTAGTTTTCTTGCTCAGGTCACTGTTTTGGTTCAGCAGGCTATCTTTAGCAAAAAAAACTCTACTTCTCACAGTGGAACATTTAACATATTTACCTCGGGAGATGGTGGAGACCAAAAAAGAGCTCCAAGAAGATTTAGTATTGGACTTATATTAGCCAGGTGACCAGAAAAATAACTCCTATTGGATGTTAATGTTGCTATTTGTAACTATTTGCTAACGCATTTACCAAAACTTATAACATGATCATATGTGTACCCCCCAAAATCAATTATAGCTGCTTTAAATTATATGCACTATATACTACTACTGTGTGTGTGTGTGTGTGTGTGTGTGTGTGTGTGTGTGTGTGTGTGTGTGTGTGTGTGTGTGTGTGTGTGTGTATCCCTGTCACATTCTCAAGTGTGTGTGTGATATATGTGTGTGTGTGTCATGTTGTAGTGCTTTTCTAGCCTCCTCTTGTAATTATGGAGAAAATTACTGAGATTGTTCAGACACAGCTCTTATTGTTTCTGCTCTCCTGTGTGCACAGTATGATTTCCATGACACAGTACAGAGGTCACCATGTTAGGTCTTTCTTCAGCCATATTTTACTCATATCCAACTATAATAAACCCTTCAGTGGCATAAATATAGCGTAAGGTTAAAGGGCAGAGGTAAGAGGTCACAGGAATGTCAGGGCTGGCTTATTGCTCACACAATTTGTAGTTCATTAAAATGTAGTCGCCTTTGTGCAGCTTGGGTTAGGATCTACAAGGAAATTAACCTTTTCACTTTTCAGACGGACACATTTTTTTTTGTTTAGAATAGAAGTTTGTGCTTTTCTGTTCATGCTGATAAGAGAAAAAAAGAAAGCTGCCCCACTTTGTTTACTGCAGAGCAAAAGTAGATCTTTCAAGAGGCCCTTGGTCTTCAGGTTTGAATGCAAAAATGTTACTGTTGTCGTTATTTATGAGATTAAGAATTTTGATTGACTCATGCAGGGATTTTTGTGTTCATGAGTTGTCTTAAAAAGGAAACATTGGCTTATTGCAATTTGGTAACTGTTTGCACATGTAAAAGTTAGGGATGCACCGATATATTGGCCAAATAACGGAATCGGCTGATATTTCTCTTGTTGACTAACATCGGCCTATCAGTAAATAAGATACAATTCGCTGATATCATTGGCCAATGTTCTGGTTATTTGCAGTTGGATGGTCGGACTCAGATAGTACACAACAATTCAGTTTTTTATTTTTTTAACAATAATTTCTTTTTTTCTCTGTGGATTAAATAACTACAAAACATATTAAATTAAAAAAAAAATCGGTATACATCGGTTATTGGCCAAATTCTTATTTTAAAAATCGGTCAATGTTTTGTGTATTTACTTTATTGAGTGGGAAGTGGGGACATTATGGGAACACTAGCTACACTTCAGGTTTTTCTAAGGTTGATTGCTTGTTTTCTATTTATCAAGTAAATGTACAGATAGCCTAGCTAATTTAAACTGCACAGCTTCTTGGTGTGCACTTCCTGGCTTTTTTCAATGGATAAGAACTTAGACTGGTCTCATCATGTTTTAATGTACAAAGCAAATAGACTGCAGGGTACTAACTTATGGGCATTTTTTTACTTGTATAATTTAGTTTCAGTTTATTATAAATTTGTATGGCTATGGTTTTTCTGTGTGAGTGTGGAAATGTGCAATATAATGACAGCTGTTTTGTTTTCCTCCTGTGTGAATTGGCAATAAATTCTTCATGAACCATCACTTTGAGTGTTGGCCATTGTTCTAGTTGTGGATGCTGCAACTTTATTGACCTTTATATATTGCTTTGGAGGAGAGACTGAACAATGAGTATAAGATAATGCTGGCATAAGCTAATGTTAATATATTCAATATTTTTTGCTAAAGAAACACATTTTGCATTCACCCTGCAAGGGTCACATAATATCCAATGCTTTCATTTGGTCTGTTTAAAAAAAAAAAAAGTCACCTTACCACAGCGCACACACACATGTGTAGAGAAAGCAGACAGGGTTTAAACCAGCACCCCCTTTTCATCTCCTATGGTGATCAGTGTGGATGGATCCAAGTGAGGATTAACAACCTATAAGACCATGCTGAGAGACTTCCTGTCAAACACTGGTAACCCACAGAGACAGAGAAAGGACAACAGAGCCAATGTGTATAACTGTGTGTGTGCAAGTGGAGGTGCCATGCTTTTGTTGCTCACACGCCTCCCTTTTATCCCTCTCTCATTTGCTTCTGCACTCTACTCAAAAAGTCCTATTACTCTTCTTCTAATACTCTATTTTTCTCTGTTCTCTTCAGCCTGCTTTTTCTCTCTGCCACTATCCCTTCAACCCAGGATACAGACTTAAGCTTAGCAGGACGAAGCAAACACTCCTCCTCACCTGCCAAAAGTCTAATGTCAATTTAGCCACCCGCCAATCAAAACCATAGGATACAGCACGAGAGACTGTGTGTGCACGAACAGATTATTTCAAGCTGGACAATTAGTTACTGAAGTCTATAAAACAACCAAATAGGATATTATCCATGACAGCTGAACAGGCACAGTATTACTAAATCCTGTTGAAAAGGAGCAAAACAAACAAAACATTTTAGATCGGGATTACATGATTCAACAGACTCTGTTTATTTATTGTCAGACTCATGAAAAAACATGAATATAGGGTTCATATGGTTGAAAAATGATCTGTATAAATCATGTTTGATGCCATCCTGCAAGGCCTCATTATTTAAAAACAATAAAACCACCTCTTCTGGAGAAAAATTGCCTACTGCGTGACATTATTACTGTATTATTTTTTTATTTCTTAAAATCTCTTTTGGTTCATTACATCTTTGAGTCCTTTCAGTCCTGCTGTCACAACCATATGGCTTTTGCTTACCTGAACGCTGGCACTGTGTTGTTGCCTTTAGCCAACCTGTCTTCCTCTATCGCTGTCTTTCTGTCAGTCTCTACCTCTACCTTTCTCTCATACACACACAGGATTGCTTAAGTCACTTTTGGGTATTTACATAGACTTACATTCATTTCTAGGAGACGTACCTTAACCCTAACTACAACCACTACTTGGCTAAACATAACCGTACCCTTACCTTAAACACTGACTAAAAATGTATCAACTTTGGGAACAGCTTTTGTCCCAAATTGCACACACTGCCTCCAATCAACTAGTCTTAAAAATAGTTTGTGTCCCCTGAAAGTGACTTAAAACATATCCACTCACACACACACACACACACACACACACACACACACACACACACACACACACACACACACACACACACACACACACACACACACACACACACACACACACACACAAACACACACACACACACACACACACTCCTACCTGCTGGTCGAGGTGTCGCAGTTGTCCTCTGGTCTCCTCTGCTTTAGCTGCTAATTCCGCTGTGCTGATCTGCAGCATATCTGTGACACAAATTAGCATGTTACAAATCACTCCCAGCGCGGAACAAGAGCTACAAATTTACACCCAGCAGTTGGTGATTTAAGGTGGCTGATAAATACTGTAGGCATTGACAGAAGTGCAAATTCATAGTAATCACCCCCATTATACAACAGTACTACAGAGTTTGGAATGTGAACGTTTTTCTCTACCCAGGATTTTGAAGTTAAAGAGATTGTAAATGGTAGTTTATGAAGTTATACATGAGAAGAAACAGCTGTATATTCTATGATTGGAGGACCTGAGGCAGATGCTTGGGCACTGGTTGGTTCTTTGGGAGGACAACCACGGTTGGTAGAGAAGGAGAATGCCAGGGAAGTCTCTGTACCCTCACTGTCTTCAGTACCATCCACTATCCTGCACAGAGAGAGGAGTGAAGCGTTGGAATAAAGTATTCAGATCATACGTAAAAATACACTTTAACATGTAAAAGTCCTACATTAAAAATGTTACTTAAGTAAACGTACGTACATAGTATTAGCTAAATAAATATAAAGTATTAAAAGTAACAATTGCATTAAAATGCACCCTGTGATAGTTACGCAATTATATATTATAATGCTTTTACTGATGCATTAATGTGTAAGTAGCATTTGACTGTTCTGTTTTGCAAAGGTGGAGCTAATTAACTATTTTAATAGTTTAATCTAAAACATTCATACACATAATTTTTTTCTAAGCTCATCATATGTTTTATATTAAGAACATAACCAGTGACTATAACTGTCAAAACAATGTAATGGAGTAAAAAGTATATTTCCCTCAGAATTACAGTTGAGTAGAAGTATAAAGTTGCATAAAATGGAAATCTATCTATCTTTATCTATCTATCTATCTATCTATCTATCTATCTATCTATCTATCTATCTATCTATCTATCTATCTATCTATCTATCTATCTATCTATCTATCTATCTATCTATCTATCTATCTATCTATCTATCTATCTATCTATCTATCTATCTATCTATCTATCTATCTATCTATCTACTGTATCTATCTATCTAAATAAATGGATTTACTTTTCACCACTGGAAAGGTGTGCATGTGTGAATGGAGGTGAAGATTATTACTGATAATGTGGTAACAATAACAATAGTAAATAAAAAACACTAATATTGTGATATTATTTATTTAACCTTTATTTAAATCTTGTGGAGATCATTGAGGGGAAGCCCTTATTTTCAGTGATGTCAAGAGCACAGAAGAACAAAGACACAAACATATGACAAAATGTCTTAGATTGTGGTTATTGTAATACTGTAGTCTCTGTGTTTTCATGGTATTAAAGGAATAGTTTGACATTTTGGAAAACATAATAATTCACTTTCTTGTTGAGAGTTAGATGAGAAGCCAGGAGACAGTTAGCTTAACTTAACAGAAATCATTTTCCAAAATGTAAAAGAAAAGTTCTGCAGCTGGTTAAAATGAAGTATTTGGACTGTATTAAAAAACAAACAAACAACAAGACAATAAATTGTCGTAAAATACTGTCTCTCACTTTTGACTATGACTTTTAAGTTTGTCAAAAGCACCCGGACCTAGTTTGCATAGTATGAGCCGTGCTAAAAAATGGTAAAAATAGACATAAAACAGACTCACAGACACACAGAGACTGACAAATCAATGGCAGTCAAACTCACCTGGGGCTCAGGTTGGAAGGATCTAGAGTGGTGAGAGTAATTTCCTGGACCTTCCTCCGAGACCTCCTGGAGCTCTGTCCTGTGGTCTTCTGGCTGGGCTGGCTCAGGGGAGACTTCCCACCGGTGTCCCTGAGGTTCACCGCTTGGTTCCGCTCCGATGACAGAGAACCAGACATGGCCTCGTCTTCCTCCTCCTCATCTTCCTCATGTTCCTCCTGCGTCTCGATGATGGGTGGATAGCCCTGAACCACTCGTCCGTTCCTTCTCACTCCTGGCTGGAAATGAAAAATAAAACAGTACACGAATGTAATAGATGAAAGCAGAAACAAATATCAATCAGCTATGATTTGAGGACATTTTAGAATATAGCCTTAGAGTGTGGATTCTAACTTTTGTGGATTATATAACTGGAACAAACATAGCTGACATGAAGTCAAAATAATTCATGTTGTTTTGAGTCATGTGAAGCGTCAGCCTTCTTACCTACTTTTCTTAAATTTCCTCTTTTTGCAACCTGTTTTCCTGCTGTCTCCAAAGATGCTGAATACACTCATCCATATTTATCTGACTACAACTAGAAAAATACAGTTAATACCATGACTCTGAAAAACTCATGTCTAATGACTTCTTAGTGCGAGAACACTCAGCTGGATTGACAAAGTCAACCAAAAATCCCCAGATCAACATTTTAGGCTATGACCTGCAGAATAACAAAGGCCGACCTGTGTCCTCTATTGTGAAGGGTCTGCAGTTTTGCTAAATTGCAAGGGTGCTGATCAACTATGAAGATAATAGCAGAAATTAGGTCCGCAGTAACTTATTGATCAGAGGCCTCTGACCCAACACTCTCAGAGGAAAACAACAGCAGCTTGAAGTTAATCTGTCCAACAGCTGAATAGATTTTTCTGTAAAATATCTAAATATTGATTGTTATATTTGTGTTATTTGTGCAGATTGTCAACAGTGAAAGAGCAGCATGACAGCATGTAGAGCATTTCATTGCACTCTATTCTGGTGCAGCATTTATTTAATGACTGCTAACTCATTCTCAAACATAATTGATCCTTCTCCTCCCTCAAAAAAGAGGAAAAATCTCTCCATCAGAATCATTAAGACTAAAAGAGTAATTGAGTCCATTATCATTGATGGAGGTCTACCGCTGGTTTCCCCCGCAGACTTTTCATAGAGTATAAAAATTGATCTGGGGTTGAGCCTTAATTTGAGTTTCATTATTTTCTATTGCGAGCTGATTAAAACACTGTGGACTGGTGTCAACAAATACAGCGAGGTGATCAACCTCAGTGTTTTGAGCTAATGGTTCTTGTCTCAAAGCTGGGCATATTGCCTTTAGATCTTCCATCATTAATCAGAGTCTTTGTGTTAGAGTGCTCGTGGTCCAGTACCTGAGTATCTAGAGGTGTTGTGGACAGTCTGGCTTTGACCTGGAAGAGATCCAGAGAGGACACATATAGTAAATCAACCGCAGGAAAGAGCAATCAAGATGTGGCCTTTCTTGTCTTTAATTTACGCAGGAGATATTTCACAAGGCTCAGACGTGAATTATTTTGTAAAGTGGGCGCAAGAAAATAATACATGATTACAAGGCTTGCAGAGCTACCAGTGATGGTATAATAATTCACAGCAGTACACTGATATTGTTGTGTTGTGCAACACAATAATATCCATACAGCAATCTCAACATCTCACAGACACAAACAGCAGCCTCCACCCTGAGCTGCCTCCTTCCTCTGGTCTTCATTTAAACTTGGCCCAGTCCTGAGATTTGGGCTGCCCCTCTTCACACTAGCTTCCCTAAAAAGCCCTTTGGCAGGTTTGTGTGTGTGTGTGTGTGTGTGTGTGTGTGTGTATGTGTGAGAGTGTGTGTTTGTGTGTGTGTGTGTGTTTGTATGTGTGTGGGTGTGTGTAATTGGGCCAGTGGTGGTGTGTGTGTAAGTGGGCCAGTGGTGTTTGGGCAGGACAGACAGGAACACCTGACTGTAATTACAGCAGCAGTGCTCCTCTAAGTGCTCCAGCTATTTTTTCCCCTCTCTCTCCCTCTCTCTCTCCCCCTCTCTCTCTCTCTCTCTCTCTCTCTCTCTCTCTCTCTCTCTCTCTCTCTCTCTCTCTCTCTCTCTCTCTCACTTTTCTTATTTTAATGCTTTTCTCCTTCTCTTTCTTTCTGTTGCCCGCCTCTGCAGTCCATGTCTTCACCCTCCCAACCTCAACCCTTCTTTTTTCCTCTTTCCTGTCTCTCAACCCATTAGTCATTATCACACACTGTTACAGAACCTTGATTCATTATACAGATAAATTGGCAAGTGTATATAAAGTGTTTCTTTGTGCTGCACTGCTGTGGGTTATAAATAGGGGTCATTCATTTCTTTTTTTCAATACACACAACAGCAGCAACAATACAAACCTTTAGAGCTTGTCAGGGTACCTTAATATTATTAAAACAAGGGAGAAGTACAAGATAAGAATCAATAACATACACATTTTATTGTATATCTAATTTCAACATAATTTGAAGCAGAAAATCTCTTTAGTTTGTTTGTTTGCTTATTTCAATCAGAACCTTCTTTTTCATTTCATCCTCTGAACCTCTGCCTCATTTTTCTTTTCACTTTTTATTACTGGAAGCTAAATTGTCAGCATCACAACACCTCGTTAATGTGAACTACAGTGATCATTGTCAGTTTACAGCATAAAACATAATAACATTTGGATACATGGGGACTTGTTATCTCAGATAACTCTTTTCGAAGGGGACATAACATGCTTTTTATGATTTTCTGTAATCTATATACAGTACTTTTATGATGTTGGATTTATATGTTACATATGATCAAAGGTCCAAAACTTGAGGTGAATGTATGATCTGAACACTCTGTTTGCAATATTACCTCTACCTCCTCATCAAATTGATCACAGATCAGTCACACATGCCCATCTGTTTTCTAGCCTTTGTTGCTAAGGTTGTTCCATGGGATGTCCATGTTGTCCAATCACATGTTTTGCTTCAGATTTAGACTTGGATATTTATAGCTCTAGCTGATAAGTTTATATTTCAAGTAAAGAATACTGTTTGTAAATGTAGCCTCCCAATCTGCCAGAAGTCGGCCAAGATGCAGCTTCCGGGAGCTGACCAATCAGAAGAATGGGCTCATTGGGAGGGGGCATTAAAGAGACAGGAGCAGAAATAGCCTGTTACAGACAGAGGCTGAACTGAGGGGCTGCATAAAAAGTCAGTATAACATAAATAGGTAGTTTTTTTAAAACTATACTATATATATATACTATACTATATCATTCAAATATATATCAGTACAGCCTCACAATATGTGCATCATACATTCATTGTAAAACCGCACATTTTCTGACTAATCTGCGTATTTCTGGTGAAAAAGTAATTTATGATTTCATCACTTTAGTTATAATGTATTGAAACCTGATTCTGGGTGAGGTTCACATATGAGGATCAAAAGCATTTGCATGACTCACATGTGTCTCGTGTCCTTCTCTCAGGTTGTACGTGAGGTCCTGCTGGATGTCCTGGACAAAGTGGTCCGAGTACTCCGGGTAGAGATCTAACACCTCGTAAAGCCCCTTCAGGTTGATACACTGCAGGTCGCAGTAGGTCAGAGCTTTCACATCCGCATTGGTTTTTATCACTCGGTCATCTAAGGACAGGTTTGCCCCAATCAGGTCACCCTTACCTGCAAAGACAGAGACATGGACGAGGTATAGCGTACTGTTTATACTCTGGTTAAAGGGTTGAGTATAATGTAGACAGTAAGGCATGGTTTATATCCTCCATTTATTAAAGGGTGTCTGGGTGTGTACGTCTGCTGCTGATGTGTCTATAAGCAAGGCTGAATCTGTACAATAATTAATATGCAATACAAATGTTAAATGATGAAGGGTCAGAGGGTCTATCCCTTTTTAATATGCCAACAGAAGAAGTTTTTGGTTAATAATCCATTAAGTCTGGAGTTGTAAATGTTGAAGTACTCCACTCAAAAATCTTTGTTTTGGATGTTTATGCTTCTCTGTGCAGGATGATGTATGTGTAGAGTTTGACTGAGAGTGGAAAGTTTCACTGAGCTCAGTAAAACTAAGAAGATTTGTCACATCACAAGTGATTCTTATTGAGAATCCAATTCTGTTCCAGTATGCAACATACAATGGTGATGTGGAAATTTGAAGTAGAAGACATCTTATGTCCAGCAGTTCAACTTATGAAATGACAAATATTTGCATATTCACATATTCAGCATTTTTCAATAACAGGGGAAGGGTAGTGTGTGGATTTCAATGAGGAAACAGACTTGTTTTTGTGGAATAATCATAACAGATCCATTTTTTTAGTCAAAGTAAAGTATTTTTGAATATATCTTGAAACATGCCTGCAGGCGATCCTTAATAATAACTTTTCCAGGAGGAAAGTGCTTAAACTGCAGTCCACTGATGAACTAAAGGAATAAAAAAAGAAAAAAACAAGTGTCCTGCAGAAAAAGTAACTTTATAAACTCTTCATAAAAGGTGCATTATTAGAAAGTAGCCCCTTTATTAGCTTAGTTATTACTCTGGCTACTATGACTGAAAGTGTGATTGTTGCTATTATCTCAATTTAAGTTTCTTTTTACAAGGACCAGGAAGCCACAACTGAGGCCAGGAACAACAATATTTTATGGTCAGTTTTTGTATCATTAACTCTGTTAATAATAATAATGATAATAATAATAATAATAATAATAATAATAATGATGATGATCATAATAATAACAATAATAATGATACTGTAGTATCATCGAGCCAGTCACTGAGTAATACCATAAAAACAAAATGAGAACAAGTTTAAACAAAGGTGGTGAATGAACACATTATCACTGTTTACAGTCTGGTTATCATTTATCAGAACACTGTTTTTGGAAACACTTGAATGAAGCGGTGGTGACAGCTGTTTCCTGCTCTCTCGATACATGCAGGACAGAGCGAAGTTCCCTGTTAGTGTTAATGCCCCTTAAGCAGTGATAAAATATTCATTACGGTCATTGTGAACTGTGAACGCTGCTCAATTACACCGAGGCTGATGAAGCAGCAGTCGTGACTGTTCTCATTCTCCTCTTCTCTGTTTCTTTCTTTCTGTCTCTCAGTCAACTCTCTTTCCTCACCTCTTTCATTATTTCTCTCCCGCCCGCCCTCTCTGTCTCTCAGTTTCTACATTTCTCACTCCTCTCTCTGCTATATCAAAACCCTTTGTTTTTGTCTTCTGTACTCTTTCTTACCATCATTCCTTCTTTTAAACTTTCCTCTCAGCTTCCTTTCGTTTATTCCCTATTTTGCATTTTCTTTCCTCTCTTCCTTTCTTTCTGTTTTCTTTCTTCCATATCCATTCCTTTTTCTCTCCCTTCCTTCCTTCCCTATTTTAATGTTTTTCTTCCTGTCTTCCTCCCTCCCTGTCTCATTTCTTTCCTCCTTTCCTTTTTCCTCACTATTTTCTTTCATTTGTCATTCATTCCCAATGCTTTGCTTTTCTTCTTCTTTTTCTTTCTCTCTCTCTCCTCTTTTCTTCTCTTTTCACCTTGCGTTTTCTTTCCTTCCTCCCTTCCCTTTTTTTAACCAATTTATTTCCTTCTGTTCCCTTCCCTTCTTCTGTCTTTTCCTTCCTCCGTCCCTGTTTCATCTCTTTCTTCTTTTCTTCACTCTTCCTTGTTTGTTTGCCCTTCCTTGCTTCCATCCGTCCTCCTTTGCATCCTTCCTTCTTTCAAGATTTTCCCTCTTTTTCCTCCTCATCCCTTCCTCTAACCCATCTTTGCTCCCTTTCTCCACATTTACCATTATTTTTGCTTGCTTACACAAACACCTCTCTCATTTTCACTCCTTCCCTCAGTGTCACCCAACACACTGACACACAGACACACAGACACACAGACACACACACACACACACACACACACACACACACACACACACACACACACACACACACACACACACACACACACACACACACACACACACACACACACACACACACATACACACACACACACACACACACACACACACACACACACATACACACACATTATTACATATTCTACTACACACGTCGTCTTATTATTTCTCTAACAACTCCACTTTCCCACTTTCTCCTCAGCCTCTGTTTCTCTGCTTCTTGTCTCCTGCCGTGGTCTCAATTTCTATTATGTTACCGAGCTGTATCTGTGAACTTGTGGTGTGACAAGGAAGAGGGGGCACACACACACACAAACACACACACACACACACACACACACACACACACACACACACACACACACACACACACACACACACACACACACACACACACACAAAAAGAGAAACAGAGACAGTGAAGCTTTTTTCTCCTTCAGTCAGACACTCAATGTCAGCCTGACCTTCTGCACAGTCAGCAGGCAAGAACAAAGACAATGTTCTCCGCCTGTCAACCCTACACACACACACACACATGCATCCACCCACACACATCAGTAAACAAATCCACCTACTCCATACAGACACACACACACACACATACACGCACCCAACTTTCTTCAGTACGAACGCTTGCAAACAGGTGTTGAGACAAACAACAAACTTAAATACAGCAAACACACACACACACACACACACACACACACACACACACACACACACACACACACACACACACACACACACACACACACACACACACACACACACACACACACACACACACACACACACACACAGAGTGATTTTCTGTGCAGTTTTGAAAGGAAAAGTCTCCACTACTAAAGGAATCTAATAACCATATTTGCTAGTATGATAGACTTATGACTTACTTACTCATTTTAATAAAACACTTTTGTCCTAACTCAGGATTCTAGGAAGAGACCAGTCATACAGGATGAATACCATCTACATGAATCACCTGCTGCATCAGTTTTTCCATCTTGGTCAGTTTGCTCTCCTGAAAATGTCTGAGGGGAGGTATTTACATCTTTCTTTGACCAAGTCTTTTTTTAATGCATCTTTTTAAGTCATTTCAGATACTATTCCTTTCCTTTCCTTTCTCATAATGACTCCTTTTGCAGTTAAAGCACAACCCTTCTCATAAAATAATGATTATTATTATTATAATTTTATGAATAAAAAACACCCAAATACTTTTTCTTAGTTTGAGCAGACTTAACAAATGTTTTGGAATCTCATTCCTTCATTAGTGAGTAGCCACATTTTATTTTAGCATCTCTACACTTTTTATGGAATTGCTGATTTCAGGGTTTTTTTTCTGCTTCTGTTTTCGAATGTACTGAAGGCATCCAGGTAAAGGCAGTACCTGCAATTAGCTGTAACCTTAGCAAATTAAATATTAATTTAATCCTGCATGTGAAAATGTGCTCAACACTACTACATACCTAAAAGAGGATAGGGCTGGACAGCACTAAACTGGACTAGACTGAATTAGATGGATCTGAAATTACCTGACTCCAGTGAATTGGACTGATGGAATGGGCTGGACTGAACTGGACAACACTGATTAGAGTCGACAGACCTGAATTGCAATGCTTTAAAAAAGACTTGACCTTTCTCAGTTAGAGGATTGTAGTGGCTTAACCTGTGGGGAATTGGATGATCATGGACAGCTCCAAGCAGACTACCTATGTATAAAATAATACAAGCTGCAGTGGCTGCTTATGTCTGTTTCAACATCTCCCTGTCAGTGCTGCTCACCTTCAAGCTAACGATATGCCAAACATAAAGAAAAGCTTTAGAAAGCAGGAATCTAGCTCCCTCATTTCTCATTTTTCATGTAGGACTAGAGATGAGTCTTTCTTTGGCTCTTAATCACTAGAACATATTGAAAAATGGCATTTGATTTTATGGTAGCCTAATAACAATAGAGAGTTAGCTGCAGCCTTAAGGATACTGTAAGGCTCCTGTTTCTAAACAATGGGCTCATTTACAGGACCCAGCTTTATCACACTGAGCCGCTCAGGGCTTTATTATGAGGGTTGCTGCGGGTAGTTTCTTTGTAAAACTATAACGATAGCAGAGACGGATTCTTTCTCTTCATCCTACACACACCTCACTCCAACTCCCCTCAATACCTCCAGCCTTTTATCGTACCCAGAATGGCCAGCACCATGCCATCTTTCAGCACCTCCATGGACCCCGAGCAGACGAAGAAGATGGCCTGGAGTGCGTCGCCCTGTCGGAGGAGGTACTCTCCAGGAGCGCAGAAGGAGGTCTTGATGTGTAGTGACAGGGAGCGCAAGCAGCCGCGGCTGGCAGAAGCGAAGAGCGAAAGCTCCAGGATCTCCTTGTTAAGGTGCATGGTGATGTCAGATCGCAGCTCATCCGGGAAGTCCTTCAGAAGCTGTGAAGATGACAGTAGGGAGAAAGGCAGGAAGAGAGAAAGAAGGAGCAGGAAAGAGTGAAGAAAGCATGATGGCTTTGGAACTAGCAATATGCTGCAACAGTGATTCAATTCACCTCTGATTTGATTCCTAACCTACTCTACTACAGGGAAAGTTACGTTTATTTTTATCACCCAAAATCAGTAGTTTGTCACAGAGAGTCTGCCCAACATACTCCTATCTACTATCTTCAGACCCTAAATTCTGATAAGAAGAAGAAGAATAACTTAAAAAAGAATAAGAAGAAAAGAAAAATGAGAAACCTTCCAGCCCTATATAAATCAACACAATACAAAGAGTTGCTACACAGATGAGCATTATATGGAACATCCCTTCTACAATTTAAAAAAACAAAACAAAAACATTGCATACCACTGTTGGTCTCCTTGTCTGGACAAATATCTGGAGCTCATTGTAACATACAATCAATCAACAAGTCATCAGAGGCCAGACTGATTTTAATCAACAGGCCCATCTATAATTCATCTGTCTGGGATTCATCATCATCACTCCATTGAAGCGCTGCTCTGGGCTCTGACATCTGGCTCGCAGGCATTCATAGCCCAGAGAGAGGCGCTTCTATTAGACTACTGACTGGTTGACTCCGTTTTCCTGAGCTTGTCGAGACATCTCTCCTTCTCTTTTTGTGTTTTTCTCTAAGCTGTCCTTACACCACTTCAGTTGATGCTAATCTATATTGGTTATATTTTTCCAGTGCTGGCATTTAGCGTTCACCACACCTCGGTTTTGTGTACATTTTGTGCACTTAGTCTGATTTCAACTGGCTAACAATAGTGTACAAGTGTAGAAACCTCTAAATCTCCAGCTAATAAAATATCCTGTCATCCACATATCACCATGTATGAGAGATAAGTGGTTTCACTTTACATGCTCTGGTCTATGCCATGTCAATCTGTGCAGTGAGAAAGAACATGTTACATTGTAGGGGGTCATGTAATATCGATCACATTATTACTCTTTCAGTCTTAGTTTAAATGGAGCTCATTTGTGAGGATTGGGGACTTTGTGATCTTTCAAATGTATTATTGATCCTTGATGTCAGAAATTTAACTGAAAAAATTGAATGAGTTTATAGGTATGTATGTGCATGTGTGGTGAGCTGACAAAAAAACCCCTCTTTTTGTACCTCATTACAGTCGATGCCGTTGTTGACTGACCAGGTTGTCTGAAAGTACTCCAACATTCGCTGCTTGAGGCTCTGCGGCAGATGATGGACACGTATGAAGTCCTTGAGGTCTTTGGTTCTGGTGTGGTATTGGGACCAGCGTGAATACATCCTCTGGATAATGGCTGTCACATTACCAAAGACCAATGCATGCATCAGTGCTGTAGGTAAGAAGACAGAGGAAAGCAGGCAAGAGAGAGTTAGACAAGGAGGCAATAATAGAGCACAAGCAGGAATTAAATAAGGTGAATTAGATCAGACTGACAACAGATTGCCAAGACAGGAAACAAAAATAGTTTTGGATGCTATTATTAATGTGGAAGCTTGGCGCTTGTGGATTGCTTAGCTCATCCTAAACTTGACAGTGCCAAAATGTAGGAAAAGGCCCAGCAGGGGTTGTTTCAGCACCAGCAAGGAGTGTAGTGCAGCATTACTGGTATGAGTGGGATTTGCACTCGGAACACCTGCCAGCTCAAACCAAGTCAATGGTGCATTGAAAATAGCAGCGAGGAGCAGTCATGTTCTGTCTGTTCATGTCTTCACACCCAAATAGACCTCTACAACAATCACACAGACTACTTGCCAGTACTTCTGTTTAAATGATTAGAATTTATTTTCAACAAACTTCTTTGCATAATCAAATTTCTGTCATACAATCATAATCCAGCTGTCAGTTTGTGTGTGAACAAATAAACATAAAAACCAGTCAACCAGCTAAACATTATATTTACATTCATGTCTGCGGCTCCGCACCTCCCAGACAGGGACATCAGTGTCAGCACTGAGCGGAGCTGATTTGATTGGAATGACAGATACCTGCCCTTTAAACACCCTAATCTTATTCTGTCTTCAGCTGTGCCGCAGGTGTGTCGCTCACCTCTGCCCATGAAACCACTGAACACAGACTACGTGTCAAGCGTGGGTCTCGTGGCCCCAAACTCATCTTTTTTGACACATGCCATTGATATAAAAAACGATTGTTGTTTTGTCCTAAAGTAACAGTTTAACTTGGTTATGTTTTTTTTGCCTGTCGGCGTACAGTATGTCATATTTTCAATTGTATATCTAGTTAAAGAAAGACTTGCTATGCTTTCTAATGAGGCAAAAATCCAATTCACACAATTTGACCTACACTGTGCTATAAATATAAACTTGCCTTGTGTAAATTTAGATTTCAGATAAACACATAAGGGGACAGTGTGTGTATTAGTGTGTGTGTGGTCCAGGTATTCCTCACGTTCCTTTAAAGATAAGTTTAGCATTATGTTAAGGTTGAGATAATAATAACAATAGTAATAATTGAGCTTGGGGTTAGGATAAGTCTCCAGGAAATGAATGCAAGTCAATATAATGTCCTCTGAAGTGATGGAAACATGACTGTGTGTGTATGTGTGACTGCTACTGCCCCCAGGCAGCCATGGACATTTAACATTTAGCCAAACCAGACAGGGGAGTGTCCACAGGGGGAACCCCGCCATGGTGATCTCTCTTCAGCCCCAAAAACTAAGCCAGTTAAACAAGCCAGTTTAAACTGGATCAGACTAACCTGATGAGACATGTTTGATAAATGTACAGGCAACAGGATTATGATAAAACTATGGTATGTATGTGTATATGTGTTGGCTCACCACTTGTCCAAATGTGTGTGATACAGTTGCTCAAAAACAGGTTTTGTTCATATTACTAAAGAATCTTCAAACTCAGATATGACATAAATATAATTCTACTTTATAATTCTACATTAATTTACTTGTGTAATCAGTGCATGTATTCTGTATACCTCCTATCAGCATGACACAAATAGAAAAGATCTTCTCTGCGTCAGTGTTGGCCGACACGTTGCCAAAGCCCACGCTGGTCAGACTGCTAAGGGTGAAGTAGAGTGAGGCGATGTAGACACTCCGGATAGATGGACCATTGCTGGTCCCATTCATGCCTCCTATGGCATAGTACGGTGACTCCAGGCGCTTCCCCAGCTCATGGAGCCATCCTGTTTATAAGATGGCATAAGTGGGGGAATTGATGGGCAGAAGGAGAAATAGAAGGTTAGATATTTAGAAGAAAAAAAAACAGGCAGCATTTGAAAGTATTAGATGATGCACTTTTATTCTCTTTTTTAAGCTAATAACACTGTACCAGTCAAACAACTTGAAACTGCATGTTTCAAATGACCATATCTATTCTGAGTAGTATCTATTGATAAAATAATCAAAGGGTTATTACAGATATTACTTTATTCAAAAATGTTCCACAACCTTCTTCTTGTATTGTGTAAGTTATCACCGGAAATGCATTGTTTCATTACACAGAATCTGTAGTGATTTTAGATACAAAGTGCTGCAGTGGTCCACTCAAAGCTCAGTGCAAGGACAATGATTCTGGAAACTGTGCTATGTTAAGAACAATGAATTCAACAGTAGAAGCAGATCAGATTCTTGGAAACCAGAACTGATCCCTGGTCAGTACAGTGTGGAGACATGCGGCTGATCCCAAGAGAGTCTCCAGCAGACACTGATGAATGGTAATTGGATGGAAGCCTCTCATAGCTGCCTGACTTCAACGCACGTTTGGTATCAGAATTGCATAATTAGGATACAACACATTAATCCTGCCGCATGCACTGACCTGTTATTTCATGACACTGAAATGCAGTAATTGGTGAAAAGAAATTTGCATCGTTCTCATGACCCAGTCTATGCTGACCCGGAACCAGTTATGAAGATACCAGAGAGAGGTAATTGCGAGCAGAGCAGCTCATCGATACTGACCAGAGATCGGCCCAAGGGGCCTCATTATAAGAAGGACCTGGAGGCTGAGGGGGGAAGCCTCGGGGCTTCACCATTAATTACCAGAAGAATCACACCCTTCTCTCGGTCAGTTCTACAACACACATACAAACTGGTCCAGTGCTCTCACATTTTCCATTCCATACATATTTTACAAGTGACTTAGTAATCAATAAAATCGATGAAGAAATCATCTACTTAATTTAGCTGCTAACATACACCATTTTCTGAAATATTAAGAGACCCAGACAAATATGCAGCACCGTTACTTGCCTGCAAAACATCTGCTCTACTGTATAACATGACAACACATTTCAAAATCAAATCCATATGTTGACTTTTTAATACAAAATGAGGAGTGTTATATTAGTGCAGAATCGATACTCGCGTATGTGTCAAGTGCTGGTTAATCCTCGTTGTACGTAAACATCTGTCTTAAAGGCTTGGAAACCTACAGGGTCCATGCTGAAAAACACATTTAAAGGTGATGAATATCAAATCTAGCCTGCTGAAAAAAACCTGCAGGTTTCATGCATCAGTAGCTTTTCAAAATCACAAAATTTTGAAAGAATGAGAAATGAAATTGCTGAGCACCAGAATATTGAGACATTTCCCAAGCTTTACACATGATAAAACAGAAATTAAATCTTAACACAGAAGCCAAGAGAACAAAAAAAGAGGAAAGCAGGCGTCTCCTCCATGAGATATATGTGGGATTTATGTGTTAAAAAATGGGAAGAAACACATCTTTTATTAATGCTAGGTGATCAATAAAAAATCAGACAACTTAGCTTTAGCGCAGTGTTTCCTTTCTATTGATTTAGTGCAGATCCTGACAAAGCTGGATAATGGCTCCCTCAGCGAGAAAAATGTAGATAAAATAAAAAGCCTTCAACTGGCCTCGCTGCTCAACCCGTACAGAAAACTAAAGAATTACATTTACATCAACAGCAACAGCACAGCTGTCTGTATGTCGCGCCATGAATATCCAATTAAGATCTATTCCGAATCTGCCACACATTAAGTGAACTGCTGCTGAGCTGAAATCAAACACATCCCAATCATTCACCACAGCAGCTGGTAGTAGTAACAGTATCCTTGGCATTACAACCATGTGGTATGATTGCACCTAATGATTTACATCCAGTGCCAATGTACAGTGCCAGTGCAGGAAGTAGTGTGTTTTATGTAGGGGGTGAGGTGGAACAAGAGTTGAAGAAATGTGTGTTTATCTTCTGTCACAGTTCTTTACTTAACATTCACCTTTTAATTAATGGGAACCATTATCCCTCCCTTTAACCATACTGTACCTTGACACTGAACCTAATGTGGGATTTTGCAGAATCGTCCAGTATTGACGTTCTCATCTAGTCATATTACAGCCTTCCAGCTGTGGTTTTTAGACAGTCATAAGGATTCCATGTATTTACTTTAGGAGTGAGATATCCTGCTCTCTCATTGGACTTAACTTGTATAGCTGTTGCAAGGAGTCCATGTTTCTGTGAACAGTTTATTTCTGAAAAAAAATTAGTATGGATGATTTTTCAATCCCAGCTTCTAGGCTAATGTGGACAAGAGGTCCTTCAAGTGCTCAGTCAATCAAAATCTGCCTAAGAACAGCTCCTTATTCATCTAAACTCCTATTCAATGTGGATTTGTTTTACAACAGAAGACCTTATAGTTGCATTCATAAATCAGGTAAGACAGTAAACATTTACTGACACACAGGTGTAATCACATCATTTTTAATAAATCCGAATGTCTACAATGTGCTAGTGTTGTGGTGTAATAATGTTATGTTGTGAATAAGCTGAGTCATGCTAACCAATGGAGAATATCAGTCATTACATCAAGGTAATTATCAATACATTTGGGGAAATCACATATCCCCATAGCATCCAATATCACTCCCAGTGAGCTGGAACGAATGGCATTATGGATCTCACGACTGTTCTCCACTTTTTAAAACATCAGTAGTGCAGTGCAGATGTTGTCATGCATCACAAACAAACCGAGCTTCTTCCTACTACTCACCGATATCCCAGTTGTAAGCATTGGCCTCTATTTCCATTTTGCCGATGATGTACCAGATGCAGGCCATCCAGTGGGCCAGCAGGGCGAACATGGACATCAGCAGTGTCAGGACCACTGTGCTGTGCTGCGAGTAGCGGTCCATTTTCTGGAGCAGCCGCAGCAAACGCAGCAGGCGCACCGTTTTTAACAGGTGGACCACAGACACCTGGGAATAAAGACCAATGACACAAAATTAATTCATTTTTGGGACACAGATGGTAAATTTGCCAATTTTGTGCAGTTTTAAACCTAAATAGAAATTTCTATCATGTACTACTCCTACAGTTGTCACTATATATTATCAACACTATATTGTCTCTGCAACTGTAACTCCGGAGGGCAACATGTGTTTCAATCCTTGCCAGGCAGGGATTCCTTTCATTTCTTGAAATTTGCGGGTGTTCCGCTGAAGGCAAAGACAGACTGTCAGACACAGAAATACAGAAAATGACACAGAAACACACACTACATAAGTGAGGAGCAGACTTCAACCGTCTCCCTTTTACAGACAGTTAATCTCCTGGGAAGGGTGATAAACCAGCTTAACACACACACACACACACACACACATGCTAATTGCATACACAACACTGCCTCAAGTAATAAAAAGCTCTTTGTCATGCTTCATGTCCTCTCTGGTGTTTAAAGGCATTCAAGCGCTCTCAGATTCTACAGTTAGAACGCAAACGCAATCACGCACTTCTTCACAGGTGTGTTGATTCTGTTGTCTTGTAACTTCTCTCCATCATCCTCATCATCACAGACACTCCACTTTTCTTTTTTTATATGTCTTCCCTCACCCTGTCTGTCCTGTGTTCTTTCATTCATTCAGTAATTCACAACTACTTTTTCCAAAAGTCCTTCTGCCTCCTTCTTCCACTGTGTTGAGTTCCCTTTCCCACATTTCCTTCATTTGTGTGTGATGTGAATCTATTGTGTACCTGCTCCTCAGGAAATCTCCAGCAGTAGTTCATCATTTGGGGCTCGCCATCATATACTGTATCCCCATTGGAGATACACACATACACACACACACACACACACACACACACACACACACACACACACACACACACACACACACATACACACACACACACACACACACACACACACACACACACACACACACACACGGATGCACAGCCACACATCAGCTATTTTAGAGGGATGTAGGACAAGGGAGACTGTGTGTGTGTGTGTGTGTGTGTGTGTAGGGGGTTGGACAGGGTGGAGAATGACAAAGTGGGAAGAATCACAATTGAAAATCTATATATAATATACCTTAATATACCTTTGATGTGACGGGATGTGGGACAAAGGCAACAAAGGGATGAAGAAGAAAGAGCAAATGTGTGTGTGTGTGTGTGTGAGAGAGAGAGAGAGAGAGAGAGAGAGAGGGAGAGAGAGAGAGAGAGAGAGAGAAGGAGAGAGAGTGCAAGAGAGAGAGAGAGAGAGAGAGAGAGAGAGAGAGAGAACAGGAGAGAGAGTGCGAGAGAGAGAGAGAGAGAGAGAGAGAGAGAGAGAGAGAGAGAGAGAGAGAGAGAGAGAGAGAGAGAGAGAGAGAGAGAGAGAGAGAGAGAGAGAGAGAGAGAGAGAGAGAGAGAGAGAGAAATACACAATCAGAGCATTTGAACTAGAGGGAAAGATGTGTGGACAGTTCCTCCAGCATGTGTCTCCAGTTTGTTTTATGGCAGTTTTTCCACACTTGCTGTGAGAAATAGGGAACTGGTGCCGCACAAGGGGTAATAAAGCCTCCGACCGAGCCGTGGGGAGTAGCTCCATCTCCTCTCCACCATCTCCACCATCTATCACCACCCTGCATCCCACCTACGGAGAGACCAGGCTGTGCCACATCCCATTCTCCCCCAGCAGCATGAGCAGTAAGCAATATAATGCCACTTTCTCCTTCAACTTTTCCTCTACCCACTCCATCTCACCCGTGCCATTCACATATCCATTTCCTGTGCTTATCAGGTGTGAAATTTATATTTAGCTACCTGATTGCCTACCTTCCTCAATTGTATAGTCTACACATACTATGACTTAGCAAAAATGCTCATTATTTCTCACCCCGCAGTCATGCCTTTATCCCTAAAAGTCAGTCACAACAGCATGACTGGTCATGTTTATTTTTTTAATTTATTTTACTGATGCAGCAGCATGAGGCCAGTAAGCATGAATAACTAAGCTGGTCTCCACAAAGCTACCAGCTGGGCCTCCAGGGCTACAAGACATACTCACAGGAGCTTTAATAATAACGGTGGCAGTAAAGTATTAATAACAAATTGCAGCCTTCGGCTCTGGTGTTCAGGCACTATCGCTGGAGGAAATCAGTGATTGCATCATCATCTTATGGCTGACACATTTGTTTACATGACAACAAAATGTGATGGATGGAATGGACAGACCATGAATGAAGGATGAGGAATGAGGACATTACTGTATTTTGCACATTTCTCTAAGTTTTAGAAAATGATTAGAAAATGTATAACATTATAACAGTATTTCACTTATAAAGAAAAACAAAAAGAACTCAAACACTCATATCTCTTAAAACACATTTTCCAAAATGATTAGGTGATTCAAATTCCTCCAAACATATGTCTTATTTTTTTCTTATGTTTGGGAAGTTTTTAAATGTGCAGCTGTTCACACAACAAATGTTACAAAGGTAAACAGACGGTGGGGAAATGCAGGGGATGATCATGGGAAATAGGAATGTATCAAGAAAATAAATAAGTATTTAATTAAAAAGAGAAGAAAAGAAAATCAGGGCAAAGTGGGAACACTCAACAATACTGTACAACGTTCCAAAAAAGCCGATATACCAGAGATTTATGACAAAAACAAACAAAGCAAGCACCAGAGAGGGACACTGTTGAGGCCCCATGGCTCATTTCAGTAAAAGATGGCTTCGGTCCTCAAAGGGACATCAGTCTGAATACTTCATCCTTAGAGGGGACATCACGCAGAACGTTTAGCAATTACTGGCCTGGTCCCCCCGGCGGCAGGGGAAGTTGCAGCCCAGTAGCCCTACACCCGAATCCCATTCTACTGGGAGCGCGTGGTATTTCCATTAATAGAGTCTGGAACAAAACAGGCACCTTTGCCTGGAGCGGCCAGTCATGGTGCCCCCCCCCCCCCCCCCCCCCCCCTTTCTACACACACACACACACACACACACACACACACACACACACACACACACACACACACACACAGACACACACACACAGTAAAAGACACAGCATTTTTTATGTGTATGTATGTATATGGATATCATGCCATTGATGATTTTGGATGTAAGTGTATCCCTTGTGTGTTTTATTGTCATTATACAGTTGTGAGTTTTGAGTGATTGGTGTTGGTATGTATGACTTTACACTGTATTGTATGTACTGTATGTAGCAGCTAATGGGGGTACAAATCAACATACAACCACATAGAAACCCACTTTAATACAGTGAAAGCATCCCTGTCAATAAATCAAAGGTCGGAAAGCAAAAATCGTCCATAAGCAACCAATCAAAACACCCCTTTAGTGTAATGCTTCCATTTGGTGATATTACTGAGCCAGGGACAAGACAAGAAGGTCTACATAATTGCTCTGTATCTTGGTGTCTTCCTCCATTCAACTATTCTTAAGGGGGGCCATGTATTTGACTCAAACTGAACAGAAAGCAGTTTAATGATAGCCTACAGGTTGAACTGTTTTGTAAGGCCTTGTACAGTGTGTGAAATCAATACACAAAATCAAATATGGATTCAAATAAGGGTCATTTATATTTTGAGCTTGTAAAATGGTTTGTAAATGTATAATAAAGTTTTGCAGATTTATTTTTTGCATGTATGAAAAAAGATCATACATGCACAGATTTAATTAGCAAATGTGAAAACGATTTTTGTGGCTGTATAAATATTTTGTGTATGTGTAATTAAAATTTAGGGTTAGGGTTAAGGTTTGGGTTAGTGAAATGTGTGTGTCCATCTCTCTGATTTTATGCAACATTACTGGTGAAAATATTCCTGCACAAAACTTTTTTCACACATGCACAAAATATTTCTACAGCTGCAAAACTTTACATGTTCATTACCACTGCCACCACCACCATTTCACAAGCTCAACATATGAATGATCCTTATTTGATTTCATAATAAAAGAGCTGCTGGAGCAGCACTGGAAACAATCCATGTGATCTATTGTTCTGAAATGTCAAATGTGCTGAAGGTGTTGCACTTTACAATGCACTATTGTGTTGACAGGACTAGAGACTGGTTCTCTGCTTCTGGAAAATCCATCTAAAATAATACTTACTTCTTACTTACAAGTATTTTTTTCAATATTTCAGGCAATTCTATTGAATATAGGATATTGTTTGTTATATGATTTTTGTATTCGTTTTTTATTTGATCATTAAAAGTTGTATTTTAGATCCAATTTTCAAAAGAAACAAACACTACAGTAGCACATTGATTTTGCTCTGTATTACCATAAACTGGGGGTCAAACATCAAGCTAACAGCTACTCACCACGCTGACTTTGAAGGCATAGAGCAGGTCAAAGGGCAACGCAGCCACCAGATCAATGATAAACCATGTGGTCATATAGTGGATACAAATCTGCCGTGCGTCAAAGATCACCTGGCCCGACTTGCTGACATAACTGGTGCGAAAATTGAAAACAATGTCTAGGAGGAAAAGAAAAAAAAACACACGCAGAATTGTTTATCATATTTGGACTTTTGACTGTTAAGAATAGTTTTCAGTTCAAATAATCCCAACTACATCTACTGTGATTCAACAATAAAGTCCAACCTATGATGAACAGTATCTCCACTGCGATATCACTGACAGTCGTGCTGCGGGTCAGGTCATCATCATCACCAATGAAACACACATTATAGGGCACAGTCACGGCGACGTAGAAAGTGGCAAGCAGAATCAGCCAATCCCAACCAGCCTTGAATGTGCTGTAATGAAGTAAGATGAATTTGGACTTCTTGGCATCTGCTACTTTGTACTCTGGCAGAGCGGGCAGATCTCCGAACACATTCTGGACAAGGACAGAAAATATAACAGAAGTGTTATAGTTGCAACAATGTGCTATGTTGTATCCACTTGTTCTATTTTCAAATATTAGCATGTTTTTTCCCCTAGAAATGTGAAAACATAGAAACGCCAAGTTGGACAGCTTTTACTGAGCTGATTACTTTCACCTCTGTAGGTCGCATGTCAGCACATTTACTTTCAGTACATGCAGTTCCCTTTAGTTATTTTAGCATCTTTCCTCTCTTTGTTTTGGTTTGACAGCTAGCTCACCCCATGTGTTTTTAAAATATAGACAGTTTAAATATATTACAATCTGTATTTTATCTGTCTGTGATATTAAGAGTGTATTGTGATCTTTCCTTTTTCCTTTATTCACAAAGGTACCATACCAAACCAAACCTAGGTACCTACCATACAACTAATACTACTGTAACTGATTCTAGGATCAGCAGCATGTTCTAGCTCATTTATGGTGGCTGTGATAAAGAATGTAAGCTAATTATACCTTGTTTATTGGAGAGTTTTGTGTAGTTAGGCGCCCCTCTCCACCTGGACACAATATTCCTCCTCAGCTTCCTGCCCCCTGATTTTGACCACTGAGCTCCAATAACAGCAGTAATCTTCTGCCTTCCAGTGTTTCAGTCCACCCCCACCCACTTTTGAATGAACCTTCATCATGCTGCCTCCTGCCCCATTGTTTGAAGTGTCTGATGATACCTTGTTGAGCTTAATTTTGCTCTTCTCACGACTGTGGAGGTGTCCAGAGATGTGGTAGAGCACTGTGCTGCTGCGCAGACGAGCTGAGCTGAATGGAGAGCCTGTTTTCACCCTGCCGCGCCGCCGCTCTGTAAACAAACACAACACACACACACACACTATCATCATCACACAAATGTCAGTACACTTTCTTTCCTACAATGCTTTACCCCCCAAGGTTAACTCCTGATGACTGAATCAGTCATTATGCCTGATGAAATACATAATATTCTGTCCTGAATAGAAAACATAAATATGCAACAGCAAGAATGTGTCATTTCTGAGCAATTGCAAAATTTGTGAGTAAAGTTAAAAAAACCAAACAACTTGTGTATTTACTGTCATTTCGCTTTTGTAAAGGTCAAAGAACATTTGTTACCTGCTTTTGATTTATGTTATTCAGCTGTAAATGTTGGTTGATGACGGTTTATTGTGTAAACACTATCTCCAGCAAAGCAGAGCAATTTTCAGCTTTGATAAGCCACTACTGGGGCAGAGAGGCAGTTAAATATGGTATGGAAGATTTGTTGTGGTAGATTGCTACTGGGATGGTCTGTGTGTGTGTGTGTTTGCGAACATGTTTGTGTGTTCCCTCCAAGTGTATTGTAGTATTAGATAAAATAGATAGCGCGTGAGTGATGTGTTCAGATCAAGGACTTGTAGTAATAGGAGAAGGCAAGTTATTGCTGCTGGGTTCTAAGCCCCATTCTCACTGCTGTGAACCCACAGGAACGCACTATGGCCAGACCGGCTGGAGGGCAGATAACGGCAGTAACGAAGCTGGAGAATAGACGTGCTAACTGCTTTTGAATGTCCTTTGGAAAGAGTGTGTGTGCGTTCTCTGGTGTGCGAGTGTGTGTATACAGACCCCAGACGAGCCGAACAGACAGGGCCCATCCATAACGTGGTGCAGCCTTGGGGGACGCGACACGGCAGGAGCACAGAGACAGAGACATGCTTATTTTTAGACCTAATGAATTTCCCTTCGCCTTTATAACCATTCTTGTGGGGGTAGAGGGGGAGAATAGGTGGGGAGGGACGGCAGGGGTGGGTGTGTATGTGTGTGTGTGCGTGTGACGGAGGAGGGCGAAGGCATGTAGGGCAGATAGGGGAGGTGGGAATGGAGAGATACTGTAAAAACAGCTGGGATAGATGAGAAATAGAGGTGATGGAGAGAGTGGGAGGTGAGAAGAGGACAACATAAAGCCAGCTCAAAGCAGACTGTGAGATTTTACTGAGGGTGAAAATTCATGTCTGAGAGGGAGAGAACGGTGATGTGGAGGAGAAGAGAACAGGCGGTGGAGAGAGGAGACTGTTGACGACAGAGACTGGGTTTCCCTCTTTTGCACACAGTATCCAGTCGGTGGGGAGAAAATAAACCTAAATGGGTCACATCCAAGGGGTCTGTCCGTCCTTGAAAGGCTTCCTCAGCACAGATGGAAATACCTAAATGATGTCATAGTGTTTGCATATCTACTGCTTGTTCATGAATGTATTTAACCATGTTTAATGATTTTATAAATGGCAGCAATTATAAAAAAAATTCTACACACCTTGTAACATTTGTGCAAATGCAATCGCTTTTATTTACTTACTCACTCTTCTGCAGTGGCTTAAATAAACAAAAACATGCTACATCTGCACTGAGACCGAAAATGTTTCGTGAAACTTATCGGGCATATTCTCACTTAAACAAGCTTGTCAACGCCGAACCTGTTGGGTGATCGTCTCTGTCTAAAGGCACGCTGTATTAGTCACTTCCCTGTTCTATGAAAAGCATTTCATTAAGTGAGCAAATAATAACTGTGCTCACTGTTTCTGCTTCCCATTCCCCCTTATTTACAGTTACGAGTAAGTAGGCAAATACACACACACACACACACACACACACACACACACACACACACACACACACACACACACACACACACACACACACACACACACACACACACACACACACACACACATTGACCTTCTCTCTTTGTAGGCTGCTCTTAGCTTTAGCGTATTGTCCTAAAGGTAATCCTTTGAGAAAATAGATTTTGAGACCTTTTTATCTTTAGTTGTTCTCAGTGCTTACAGCAATGAATATAATTAAAATGCTGGAAGGGAAAACACAAGTGTAGTTCTAACCAAGATATCAGAGCCCTCAGTGTTTTTTTGTTTTTTACCAATTCTGAAAGTATATTACAGCCAAAGCTGCACCTTTAAACCTAATCATTAGAATAAATATTAGATTTCATAAGGTGCTCTAATGGGAGGTAGAAGGGTTGTGTGCTTGTCTGTTAATTTTTCAATTTTCTGTTCAATCTAAGAAAAGAAATACAACTATATTCTGCTGAGCACAGTTACAGAGTATCAGCTCCCTACAGAACTGAAGAGAAGATATGAAGAGAACGTAAAGCAAGAAAGAAGTGATGTTAATCTGTAGTGATCTTGGAGGAATAAAAGTTACTCACCTTCAATATATCACAGTCATATAGATTTTGTGTTACCTTGTAACTTGAGGGTTGGATTCAACAAAATCAAGCACCACATTTTTAACAGTTTGGACAATGTGGAGGATAAATGACACATCCTTGCTGCCTTGTGGTAGTGAATGCTAAAGCCAAAGCTTCACCTGTTAATAAATATTTGGGAGGTTTTTAAAAAAAATAATGAGTGCATTTCTCTCTCTTGTCTGTGATTCATTAGAATCCACTCAACAACAGTAAAATTGCTCCTCCATATATACATCCACAAACTGACCTTCTTTCTTGTCCTCTTGGATGGCTTTGGCTTTAGTGTCAGTGATGTCCTTAAATGAAGCCAGAAAGAGCACCACATCTCCCTTCTCATTCTTAATTGGTACAATGTCCAGCAGGCACCAGAACAGCACTGCTAAAAGGGAAGAAAAACACTCTTATTAACACTATTATAGACTCTGTGATTATATTCGGAAAGGATTTACAGTGTTTGTGTTTGTCGAGCAACAATCCAACAGACTCCCAGACTTATTAGTAAGCCTATCTACAGTTGGAAGTCCCTCAGGAGAAACAGAGCCTTTTAATAGACCAAACCACTGTTCCTCAGGCACTGAAAGAGATGAACCCATCTCTGAGGTCCCATCTCCTGCTAAATAGAGAACCTCCGGGTCAGCATCTGTGTGTTTGTGTGGTTCTGCCCCATTGTTAGTGTGCTGGTGCCCATTACTGTATCACTCTCATAAACTTGATTTATCAAAAAATAATCGCATTGGACATATATCTTTTTGGTTACATTGTACTATTCTGGTGTACCAACACATGTTCTATATTCAAGACATATAAAACGCTCTGCTCTGAATATTAATTTGCGTCTAACATGTTTGTTTGTTTGTTTTTTCAGAAAAAGTTTTAAAAAATCCAGTATCTATGATTATGCAAATACTGTTCATTTCAAAAGTTTTAGACACAAGACACAAGTGTGCTACACTAAAAAGTCCACACTCGTAGGATTGGCTCATTGTGATGACATAAAATCATGCCCATGCAGCAGAGGCGTCTTAAAAGGGAGTACAGAGAAACCATTTACAGTGTTTTTAGTGGAGGGTGAGTTTAAAGCTGCAAAAAAAACATTATAATATTAACAATGGGTCAAATGACTATGAGTAATGTGACAGAGGTCGCTGGAAGTGATGATCCCAAAGAGAATAATTAGAATTAGCTGTTTCCCTCAGTGTTATAGAGCGTTTCAGCATCTTTCAGCTCATTGTTTTGACTTCATGGCTCTCATGAAACTTGCCAGCTGCAACAGGCAGCAATTTTAATGGCAGAGATAAAGTTAGTAAGTAAATCATTAACAAGGTAAACTAAAAGTCCCAATATTTCCCACAAGAGTTAGTTTGACTTCAAATGAATGCTAATGTTGCTTTGTGTCTCCTATATGTGTGAATAGTCATGTTTACCTTAACGGCTTTATAGGGTGAAAATATGTCAGTGTTGTGTTTACAGCTTGTTGTACAACCCCTGTTTCTCTGGTGTCATCTTTATATTTTGTTAATGTTCTTCATGAAATAATAGGAATTGTGTTGAACATTAGAGCATCTCAGCACTTTTAGTCATTATGTTAATTAATCACATCAAATTCAGTCTAATCCACATCATGCTGTGGCAGCATGGCAGTGTTCATATGCTGTTTTGATGATAGTTTTGTTACATGTATTGGTATTTTGTTTTGCTCTTAGATAATTTAAAACTCAAATTCCTTCTTGTTGATTAACTGATCTTTTTGTTAGAATGTTTTCTAATTGGAGACTGAGTATTATTGAAACCTACCCTAAAAACTTTCTTTTACTCTCAAAATACTTTTTTGTGAAGATGAAAGACTTCAAAGTAGAGCATTATTCTTCTCCATTCAATGACCAAGGATGAATTGCTGATTAAGAGGGATTTCTCACGGAGTTCCCTCCCATAACTCCCACTCACTATCTTCCTTGCCTGGTGATGATTCAATCACAGTGTGTTCTTATCTGTGTGTGTGTGTGTGTGTGTGTGTGTGTGTGTGTGTGTGTGTGTGTGTGTGTGTGTGTGTGTGTATCTGCATGGCATGAAAGGCAGCTCCATCAAGCACACAGTGAGAGAAAAAGTGTTCCTGATTGCGAGCACGCAGCTTTCTCTTTTTTCAGGCAGACAGACGGAGGACAAACCGAGTCAATCAGCAACGTTTACTTTCAGGATTCTGCTGTGACAGACGGAAAGAGAGGGATGAGACAACACATAAAGACTGAGGCGGGGAAAGTGGGGGTAAGAAAACCATGGGAGACTGACAAACAAACAGTACTACTGCATGTGGAAATGGTAAAGAGGATGGTAGAAAGGGAAATGACACTGCCAGGGAATAGCTGGAGTAAGATTAAAGTTAAAAATAGGAAAGTGAAAGGAAAATGAAAAAAGACATGGGGGAGTGTGACAGATTTTCCTGTATACAAAAGATAAAGCAACAGCAGACAGAGTGGTGTAGACAGTTAACATCTGTGATGGTATTAGCAATTCGGTGTCTATGCAAACCGCACTCAGCCATCTGTTATATCTGCTTTACAAATTGATCACAGGAAAAAATATCGAAAAGTTGTACATGACATATGCATATACCATAATACCTGTTTGAGTTTTGATTGATTTTTTGAAAAGCAAACCACAGTAAACAATCCTTATAAATATCTATTCCGGATCTTTCAATCATCTTATACAATCTTTAGTTTGCTATGAGATTGATGCAGATGCACACATTACTGCAAGTCCACTAACAGAAATAACCCATAACTCAACATAATGGTGAATGGCTCTTAGCAACCGCCTCTGAAGCTTTCTTGCCTGAAAATGACGTCAGTGGGACAGATATGTCACTTGCCACTGAGTGCTCAGGGAAAAACAAGTCAAAATAACCTCCCGAAAAGAATTTGGCTAACATGAACTCAATGTCTTGCAGAATAAATTAAGTAAAACAAAATGGGACGACAGTCTGATTAGCAGGCGATGAGTTTGCCCAGTTGTAATGAAAGTGTAAATATTCAAAGTTCCGTTTTACAGAGTACTTTAAAGAGTTTCACTTGTCCATGTTGACTCAAAAGCTAAAACTGAAAGGTCAAGAACAGGAGAAACGTCAGAAACAAACTTTTGTGCAAAGTGATGGACCTTGTGGTGAGATTGTGTTGTCAGCTGCTGTTTCAAAATCAAGATTAGATCAAAGATCAAGATCAAATTAGAAAGCATGCAGTACTGATGGAACAAGTAACTTATATATGCTCCAGACTGAAGCAAAGACGTCCAAACAAGAAGCATGAAGATAAAATGAACTGGTTTCATCCCACAGCACACATGGATACAACTGGCAACTGGCCTCATTGTAATTGGGAGACAGGGTTAAGGAGTCACTATGCCGACAGCTATGAAAGTTTAATGTGTGTCAGTCAGCATTAAATAATAACTGGAGGACTTTTGTGAATGACGGGTTGTTTAATTGCCTTTTAATGAGAATGGACCAATGAAAAAGTTAAACATCTATTCCTTCACCAATTACTTGATTTATTCATGGCTCCATCTATGCCAATTTATATGGAGCCTCCACAGGAACAGCCACACACAACTTGTCTTCCATTTATGGAACTACATGGGAAGTCCTACATGGTAATCACTCTTTCTGTGTGCTCTCTAATGGCTTTCTGTACCTGTCCACTTTCCTTGGTCATAACATTTAATTGGTAAATGGTAGGCACAAACTTGGTCATTTTATGGTAACCAGACTAGCCAATGTCAATGGTTACCTGTCTTTTTGTAGAACATGATCTCATCCTTGAACTCCTTGCGCTCTTCCAAAGCGTCGTCAATGCTGAGGATGATGCTTTCGCTGGTCTCGGGCCCATACAGGAACTTACAGGCGCAGCTCTTTTGCATGACCTCCGCCCGGGAGAAGCCTGTGAGCTCACAGAAGCCATCAGAGCAGTAGACGATGGGAAAGCCCTTTGACACTTGAGCGTTGGCCAGGATGAAGTTGCTGTCTGCAGGAGACGAGGGAGGAAGAAGCAAGATAAGATGGACAGGAAGTAGCTGATGACTTTTTTTCACTGAGGTGCAGGTGGAAGTTCTGCTAAGCCAGACTTACATAAATTCATAGAGGTCTCTGTGTCTCTGTTCAAAGTTTAAAGGAATAATGCACAGTGAGCTTAGCTTAGCTCAGTTAAGTCAATGAGATCAAATGGTAGCCTACTTCTCAAAAGAAAGAAGACACACAGTTAAAATTATCCAAGGGCTGTTCAACATGTCTTCAATCTAAAAATTAAAGAAAAAAAACATGCAATGTTTTTTGGATTCTAGGCAAGTAGGCAAAATAATAAAACTCTGCATGTACTGAACTATTAGTTTATTCAGTACATTATTTTGCTCCATCATGAGTCCCTGGAGGTCCCAATGATACAACCCAACATCTTACTCACCACAGATTCATTACACTGCAAATTTCTAGCAAAGCATTGTATAAATATGAAAATTAATTAACACTGGTAATAGTAAGAAACATTAACAAGTATAAATCTGCTATAATTGATTACTGTCTACTCTACAGCAAAGCAACACATTGAAACACAACACTGACATATAAACAAACATTTATGTATTTACACATCCAGCCAACGAATAAGTGCAATATTCACTCTTCTTTTAGCTCTGTTTTGGTCTTCCCTGACAACTAAGTGAAATATCTGGCTCTTTAGCTGCACTACATTCACTAGCTAGTCACTAACTCAGTTTTTGTTTGCTGTAAAACCACAGCAGTGATCTATGTAGAGCTGAGGGAAAATGTAGAGTTGGGTGATGATTCTCTTTAAATAATTCACCTAATTCTTAACCACTTTCACATACAAGAAGTCATGTGATCGATCATTAATATAAAATACGGATTAGAGCAGCTTTAAGGATCTTTTTTAGCAACATGGAAGCTGTGTATGACTACTGACTACAGTCTCCAACTGAGACTGTCATAACTGTTGTTGTGAGCACACTGCTGTAACCTAGAGGCTACCACCACCCACTTTTGAAACTTCAGATAATAAAAATGGAAACAAATTCAACTGGTCAAGAAGTGCCTCTGCGGACATTTCAGTGAATCGCTTTCACGAGCCATCGGGGCTAAAATATGACTTTCAGACACAAAGGCTAATGGGATCTGCAGCTCAGGCAGATGAACGCCTGTGTGGGCTGCAACATGAAGGGTCATTTACTTCAATAAAGGACTGATCTATCTGCAAGCTGAAGTGCCATGGTATCCTCCGCTCATTCCCTGGTGTCAAGAAATTGACCCTGAATTCATAATACTTCCAGTGAGAGTTGCAGTCAGGAGAGGTCATGTGTTAAGGAGAAATTTTGGTTTTAAAAACAAAGAGCAAAACGTGAGACATAAAGCAGAAGTGGAGGATCAGCAGGGAATGTGTTGGAATGATGACAGTGAATACAGATTTGCATCAACACTGAAATCTATCACAATTAATAAGCCTAGTGTTGTGTCTAGCTCTAAATACCTGGTTGAAGCGGACCAGCTGTTTGTACCTGAATCCATCTATTATAACACACAAACACTTACACCCTTCCACGAAAACAAACACCCACAGCACCAGCATACGCAGAGAATGATGCTGAGCTGTGCTGATAGACAGCTGATGTTTACAGTACGATGCATATTATACCAGTGGTTTAGCAGATTCTATAAGGTGCTGCAATTTGAGCAGTCAAACCTGCTCAAAGTAGTCCCTATAAGTAAAATACCAGTCTCCTACCATACAAATACACAGGTGTAAAGCTACAGTACATGCAGCATTGTTAAATTATACCCACGTAACCTTTGTGACATCAGTATAATCACAGTAAACAAATGAGTAACACATTTTAATCCGCACACTCACACACAAACACACAAGGCAACACGAGCTCGTTAATAATCATTGCTTGAGACGTCCTGCAAAGCGACTTGTTTCAATTACATTTCATTACAAAAATCTATTTTCTGCATCAATAAATCCTTTTTCCAGCGACCCCGGTGTTTAATTGTTTTATGTTGTATGTCAGGCTTTGTTGAAGGAAACCACCTTAGATTTGAATTGGGAATACAGCAGCAGAGAACAAAACCCTTGTATCCGTCCCTCAAGAGGAATAAGCAGCATGTTCTTTCTTATAATCCCATTCAACGATCTACAATTGCTTCTGCACGCTCGCTGGCACTCACTAGAAAATAAAAATTTGTGTCACTCTCAGGAGTTTTGGGAGGCGACATGCTATACTACTCAACAAATTGAATGAAAAGACAAAAATAACCCAGTGTGTTAGTTTGTTTCTCAACACTTTCTTACCTCCCTAAACAGTCTGTGGCATTTCAAAATGGTGTCACAAGGCTAAATCATTTCCTAAAGCAGCTGGGAACTGTGGTTTAGGGTTAGAGTTAATAGTGCATTTTGGGGGAAGACTTCAGTAGCAGATTTGGGGCCTGGTAAGTATTTACAACAACAGGACAGTACAGTCCATGTTCATTGTAATGAAGGAACACATCAACCAACGCAACGGTGTGGTTCATTTATGTGTTTGTCTTAGTTTTCATACAACTATGGAGGATGGCACAGGGGAGCTGTACCAGTCTTTGGTTATACAGAGACAATATTTCTCTTGTCATGTGAGTCCTAAATTAATGAAATCCACTAAATTAATAAAATCCAGCTACAATGATACCCTTTCATATGTTTCATATGAGAATGTTTTGTCAGCAGTAATATTCTGACTGCGTGGCCCAGACAGATGGTCAGAGCAGGTCTCAGCATTGGGACCGGCTGTCAGACATGAGGCCCCTCAGGCTCGCAGTAAGCAGAAAGACCGACAGGATTGCTTGGCTACTAGGAACCTGGTGCAAAGGCCTACAGCCTGACTGGTGGCTGCCCCCAGAGCACCAGACAAAGGCGTTGACAGGAAGCAAACATTTACAGTGAACTGCACAATATATTGTGTTCAACAGTGGATTAGTTTGATTGAAGGGAAGTGACAGATATACTGTTCATGTATGTATGGAGGGGACGAAAAGTGATCCTGTTTTGTTATGCCGATTGGATAACTGATCAAATGAGTGCATAAATAATACACATGGTCCTAACTAAAGAGCTCCTTCGTTTTTATTTGACGTTACAATATGGTTCAATGTGCTCAAACTAATGTGTTAAAAACCAAGATGACAAAAACAGTCTGAGTCTTTCTGTCCTCAGAAATACCATATTATGCAAAAAAAAAGAAGCCTATATCATTTCACGTGTCAAACTCAAGGCCTGCTCGCCAAATCCGGCCCGGAACTTCATTTTATGTGCATTTTAAGCTTGCAAAGAATGTAATTTGTGCGATATTAGTTGGAATGTTGTAAATACCTAATACAAAAAAGAAAAAAATAGGGTGACAGGGAAAAACATGCATGTAAGGATAAGTGGACTTCATTTTGCCTGAAGGAAGTATGAGACCATTGTGCTTGAATAGCAATAAAACAGTAGCCTAATGAAGAGAGGCAAAGCAAAACGTCACCATGACACAAAACATGCCTCTTTAAACAAAGTAATGCAAAAAACACCCCAGGCCTATATTATCATAGCATGGTTTGCCTGTGTGCTGTGTGCCCAAGTAATCAAAAGTGCCCAAAGTATTTAGAGAATCAAGGCAATCATAAAATGTTGTTCACTTTTAAGGCCCCAAAAACCTATTTTTGCAATCCACGCCCTCCTACTAGTGAGTTTGGGGAAAATGATGATATAATTTACTTCCATGCACCAAACAGGGTTTAGCAACTCACAATGTGATAAGGGCTGCGAGGTTGTTTGCTTATGTGGTCACTGTCAATCAAATCTGATCACACCTACAAGATCCAGCTTTATTTAACTTTGATTCATGTTTCATCAGTGTTATTGAGTACTGTTTAAGATTGACACCAGGTTTGCAGGAGCTTTGATTGTTTCTTTGTCATTTCTTTCTGTTTCTTCAGTCCCCTTCACAGCACCGAGACAGCAACAATGACCTCCTGATGGCATCTGACTCTGGACTCCTCTCCATTCTGGTTCTCCTCGACCTGAGCGCAGCTTTTGACACTGTCTCCCACGACATCCTCCTGGACAGGTTATCCTCCATTGGAATCACTGACATCCCTCTGGCCTGGTTCCGATCATATCTCTCTGGCCGCACACAGTTTGTTCAAC
Organism: Scomber scombrus; assembly: GCF_963691925.1. NCBI lineage: Eukaryota > Metazoa > Chordata > Actinopteri > Scombriformes > Scombridae > Scomber > Scomber scombrus. Next base: position 18,418,467 of record NC_084985.1, read on the forward strand.
TTAAGAACCTGAGATCCGGCTCCTCCCCAGTCTCTAGTGGTGTTCCCCAGGGCTCTGTCCTTGGCCCCCTCCTGTTCATTATTTATCTTCTACCTCTTGGTCATATTCTCAGGAAATTTGACATTCAATTCCATTGTTACGCTGATGATACCCAACTCTATCTTTCCACTAAGCCTTCTTCCACTCTGCCACCCATCGCCCTATCGGATTGCTTACTGGAAATTAAATCATGGCTCTCACTCAACTTTCTTAAACTCAACGGCGAAAAAACTGAGGTCCTCCTCATTGGTACCAGATCTACCCTAGCAACACTCAACACTTTCTCCATGTCCATTGACAATTCCACTGTTCCTACATCGCATCAGGTAAAGAGCCTGGGTGTTATCCTGGACAGCACATTGTCTTTCGAAGCCCACATCAATAACGTTACTCGGACTGCCTACTTCCATCTACGGAACATCAACCGTCTCCGTCCCTCACTTTCACCAACCTGCACCGCTATCCTGGTAAACACCCTGATCACATCCCGTCTGGACTACTGTAACGCTCTCCTCTTTGGTCTTCCGCGGAAATCTCTTCACAAACTCCAGCTGGTACAGAACGCGGCCGCCCGTATCATTACCAGGACCGCCTCTATTGAACACATCACTCCTGCCCTGCAGCAACTTCATTGGCTTCCTATCAAATCCCGCATTGACTTTAAGATTCTACTCCTCACTTACAAGATCCTTCATAACCTGGCACCATCATATCTCTCGGAACTTATTCACATCTACACACCCTCCCGAACTCTCCGATCCTCCTCCGCCAACCAGCTCTTTGCCCCATCTGCCAACTTAACTACCATGGGGTCAAGAGCTTTCAGTCGATCTGCCCCCCGCCTTTGGAACTCTCTCCCACCAGACATTTGCACTTCGGACTCTGTTTCCACCTTTAAATCCCGCCTGAAAACGCACTTATTCAGAGTGGCATACTCTGTCTCACACTAACTATGCAATCATGTTCTTGCTTATTTGTTGCACTGATGCACTTTATAGTCACATTCATATTTATTTCTTTATCTTTGCACTAAAATTTACCAGATTTTTATTGTTTGATGTACTGTTGTCGTGTTTTTGTGCCTTGTAAGGTGTCCTTGAGTGCTTTGAAAGGCGCCTTTAAATCAAATGCATTATTATTATTATTATTATTATTATTTTTGATAAATATTTTCACATGCAGTCTAAGACATCACTAATTGCTTGACATGTTTTTAGCCGACACAGAACCAAATGTTTTTTCTTTGACCTTTTTACCAAATTCCCTCATCCTTCCTTTTCTTTACGTTTCTTCCCACCCCTCCCTCCTATGTCCTACTTTCCCTGGCTCCTTCCCTCCCTCCTTTTCTAATGCTCTATGTGCCAACCCAACCCTCCCCATACCCTCTAATTTTCTTACCTTTTACATTGCTATACCCCCCTTTTCTCTCACTCCTTTGCTCTACAACTGTTTGTATTCCCTGCCCTCCCTCCCCCCATCAACCCTTGCTCCCTCCTTCCTTTCCTCCCAGCTGTTCTTTATATCCCTCCTACCGTTTTGGATCTCTCCGCCTAATTACTCTTCATCTTCTCTCTACCCTTGGAATTCCACCAGCCTATCTCTCTATTCCCATGATCCATCTATTTCCTTCACTCTCTGCACATTCACCATCTTCCCCACCATCTCTATGAGAGCATCATCTGTCTCTACTTCTGCTGTCTTTCCTCTGCACCCTTAATTTCTACTGAATCATCTCCTCATCTCTCAGTGCTTTTCAGAAGTCATTTCACTATTTTGTACCACTCTACCACCTTACTCTTTCATCCTTTAAAAAAAAAACCTCTGGATCTTATTTTCCTCTCTCCTCTGTCTCAACCTCTTCATCACCTCCCATTTCTCTATCTCTCTCTCCATTCAGAATTTCTATTCGCTAATTGCTCCAGTGTAGAAGCCCATAGATCATCTCCCCTCATTCTCAAACTACTGCATGACAGCTGCTGGAGAAACCCCACAGGGACACGGAAAAGAGAGGGAGGAGGAACGATGGAGACAAGGAGAAGAAGAGGGAGGGCAGAGGAGGAAAGTGGGCAGGGAGAGAAGAAAGACAGCATGAAGGAAGAGGAGGGAGATGGTTGAGGAGCCTTCTTATACAATAAAAGTCAATTAATGTGCTTTCTAATTGTGGGTGAACTAATAATTTGTAAAGCATGTGTGAGCTATAAATAAAAGATACTTTTGAGCATACCCCAGCCTCAAAACCACAGCAGAATATAACTATTAACTCCTCTCAAAATGCATTAGGTTTTGTGAACAGTTTTATGAAGCTGGAGCCATGGTTAGCTTAGCTTAGCATAAAGACTGGAACAGTTCATCTGGCTCTGTCTAAAGATGAAAAATTTGCCAACAAAACACTAAGTAATGTCACATTGTTTTAAGTATACACCGTGTGATTTTGGCCCAGATGAAAGATAACTAAAGTGATATCTTTAAAAGGCAATATTTTTGGTCATGGCTCCAAAACAGTGGTCCTAGGCAACCATAGATAGCCTGGGAAAAATTGGCAGTGGAGGCAAGTGCATGCTTGAGGGTTGGGGGAGTTGGGGGTCTTGTCCACACATTGCTCTGTCCCAGATTTGTGGTTTTAAACACACAAATGCTCCATATGTACATTCACCAGCCCCTGTGCCACCACCTCAAGCAACCCCTGAGCTATTTAAGGCACCACAACAATTCATGTGCTGGGCGAGGGAGCATATACATAGACAGAGGGGAAGTAGAAAGTGACAGAGAAACAGCAGGGAGAGCAGGAGATGGATGGCGAGGCAGGAGAAAGACTGAGAGATGAGGGGGATGTGGACAGGTAAGGGGAAGAGAAGGGGGGACTGAGAAATATACAGAGGTAGACAGATGAGGGCGAGAAAGGGACAGAGGTTTGCGGGGTGATGTGAAGAAAGAGAAAAAGTTGAAAGTAAGTAAGATGGAGCTGTGAGAGATGGAATGATGAAAGATGGAGATGGAGTGTGGTAAAAATTGTCGGGGAATTGGAGAAATGGATGGACAGACCTTCTTCCCTTCTTTGCCAGACTTCATGCCAGCCTTTACAGAAACTAATACAGAGCAGTAATGTAACCACAAAAATGTCACTCCGGAGTTGCCATAGTTACCACTGAAACACACCATGGCAACCAAGGTTACAACGTTCATAATCAACTCTTGGGATTATGAGATTAATGTCCAATAGTAAAATGTTTCTATTGTATAAATAAATTCCGAGTTTTGTGTCAATTATATGTGTTTTTGTTGAAGTTAGATCATACAAACAAGCATAAATCTGCCCTCATACACAGTACATACATGGACTGACACATACACCGAGCCTCGCTCAAAGTGGTAATCTTCTCACACGACATAACTGAAGAGAGAAAATCCTTAGACAAATCCAAAGCCTTAATCACTTCTGTTGCTCTTTATCATACAGTCCCTCCCTCAGGCTCTCACCAAGTGAAACATTATACCAGTCATTACATTCCTGTAATTTGCAAGCCCCCTCCCTCCCTGCTTTTCTTTCTGTATCTCTCTTGGTCAATATATTTTTCACTCTCCATTGTCTATTTCCCTCTCTGCTTCCTTGAAATATATGTTACAGCCCCTCACTTTCTCTCTCTCTTTCTCGCCACCCAATCCTCTCATTAAAAAAATTAATTGAGTCTAAAAATGGCCGACTTGGCCCAGACTTCTGCTGGTGAAACCCCATTTGTCGATCGTTTTGGACAGTCCATTAGTAACGGTGATTAGGAGAGGAATCTCGCTAATTAGGCGGTTTAATAAGGCGGAACGTCCACAGTGACTGTGGTGCTCTCACATAGAAATCCTAGAAATTTGCTGGAACAGACGAGACACTAGCCCCCTTTAAGTGCACAGTAATTATCAAGTCTAGTGACCTTAAAGCGAGGACAACGTTTGCCTGCTGAGTCTATATTGATGATAGTGGTCATGTCCTCTTAACTGAATACTTTGTTATAGACTTCTTAAAGCCAGTGGATGCTGCCAGGCGGCTATTCATTCAAAATACTAGACCTACTTTACATTTTCTACACTTAACTGATGCCTTTGGCAATGTGAGTGAGTAGGTGGATACTCTGGATCTTGTTACTTTTAATAGGACATGCAAATGATGATGTTATAGTAATCAGCCTATTTTTATTGAATACAAGTTAAAACATGTTGTCTTGAGGCACAGAATTAAAAACACAGCTGTTTTGGTTCTTTAGCAACTAGTGGCTAAAAAGTGAGCTTTTTTTTTTTACCTCTTGAGTTGGTGGAGATTAAAGCAGAGGTAGAAGGAGAGTGAAAGTTGGATTTATGTTACATTCAAGTCGTCTAAGGCACAACAAATGAATACTAATGTTGTTCTATGTAGGCTGGATGTGTAAATAGTTCTGTTTCCTAACATGTTCACTATATTAACTTTATAAGATGGTAAAATGGAATATGTATTAACAGCTTGTGGTTAAAACATCAATTAATGCAGTTTCTGCCGGAGTTTAAATTGCAGAAGACAATCATCATGGTTCGTTAAGATGGTGTTACCGTGCACTAAGGCAATACTATGATATGATTTCTATATTTTACATTGGCTATTGTGGTACGGCATAGCACCATACTGAGTCTATTTTTACCCTAAAATGAAGCAGTCTTAATATTAAGTGAGCTTTGGAGAAAATGGGAACAGCAGTGCCAATCCACTGCCAGTAAGTGAGAGCGTCTCTGCACCCTGCAGCACTACAGTCAATGATGATTGATTACTCCCTCACAGTCTCATAACTGCACTCATTACTTCTCTCACAGTCCTTCTCTGGCTGAGGACAGAACTGACCTGTCTTTTCACAAGCTGGCATAATAACATTGTAAAATAAACATGAGCTAAATGGAAATATTGATGATGTTTTGGTATGATACATGTAATCCTGGTTAATCCCAGAAAATAATCCAGGTTATCTCCACTTCAGTCATATGTGCATCAGTATGTGGTCTGTGGTCTTTCATACTTGTTAATTAGCTGCCTGGCTTTTCCTGCGGGTCAAAGAACAGCAACTGTCTTCTCTGAGACAGCAGAATATGATAGTGATGGCCTCTGTTATTGTGTGCAATACTCTGATGACTTTTTAAACATTCACCTGGCAGCAAGTGGTAATCACGATGTGGGATCCCACAGCCACTTTTTAACAGCTTAATTAGATGTGCTTCATTTAAAGAAAGTTAATCAGTGGAGAGGAAACTTCTTCTTTAGTGCCTTCATGTTCAAAGATGGAGACAGCTGCAGAGCTACACATACACACACATAAAGTTCTAGGACACTAACCAGCAGTGCTGAAAATTCAGATCACTTTCCTTTTTCCTCTTGCTATCCTCTCTTGTGTTGTTTCTTTCTGTGTCTTCAGCTCTCTTTACTCTTTTTTTCCCTTTCATTCACATATACACTTAAACATTTCCACTACCTCCACCCTGTGCCGACTCAACACACAGCTGTTCCAACTCTTGGCACCAGTGATTGTGACAGTAATTACCTGCCTAGTGGAGGTGGAACTAGAATGTGCTGAAAGCAAGAAAATAGCAATCTTGAAGAATGGTGCAGAATGGGAAGCATGCAGCACATGCTGAGAGACCTTACACAGCCTTCTGCTACAACTGTACCATCAAACCGTCTGCTTAATTTGGCAGGAGGACCATACAATACGGCATCCATCTCCCCTATGAATACCATCACTGCTTGACAGACAGTCAAGTCAGCAAATAATCTGTGCTGGTGATGAGATTGCAGTAATGACTTCGGAGGTATTAAGTGACAGTTTTGCTATCCAGAGCATGTATTGTATGGATGCATTTTAACCATCAAAATTTATCTCTATATAACTAAAGATCTTCATTATGCATTTATATATTATATATAATATTATATTATTCTATATATTATATTGTTCTTTTTGTCAAAATGAAAGCACCCATCACAGGTTATGGCTTTACTGTTACTAGCAGTAGCAGTTGAACCAAAAAGGATATTTCCCCTTAAGTTTTCATGTGAATGGTTCATAGAGGCAGAACAGTTATCAGAACAGTTATCAGAATAAACAGAATAAACAAAAAATTGAGAGAAGTCATTAAAAAACATAATTTTTGTGTAAAATATTTCTCTCTCTCACTCTCTCTATCTCTCTAGGTTGGGAACCACTGCTACAGTATGCTGTCAGCTAAGTGATATTATGTAATTGTAATGAGTAGCACACCACTAACTACATCCCTATGATGGACAGGTGGAAATATTAGTCACTTGGATGGCACACTGTGTAGTGATGACAAAAAGTGTCACAACACTCTCACAATGGCATCACAGTGCAATGCTACAGAAAGACTCTGCTATTTTAGTTACAGTACTAGCAAACAGGGACACGCCGAGCCCACCACAGTGATCAGAGGTTTATTTCTGTCTGTCAACCAATAAGTCGACACAGTGCACAGTGAAGCACCCAAACACTGCTGGCCTTTTCAAAATGTCACACACTGAGCTATGAGATGATTTTTTTCAAAGTGGACAGCAACTTGGCCCACATCAGGTTTTGCAAGCTGCAGGAATATTTTTAAAATCTGTATATATCCCTCCAAGGACTTTTGTTCATTTGCAAAGCTGTTAGTTTCCTCAAACATGGAATCAGAATGAAAAAGCCTACAATTAATTGTTCAATGGCTTAGACATTTTGCTTCAACTCTCATCCGAGCTGTTTAAGTGAATGTGTGTGGATCTAGTGCCTTCTCACAGCTTTTAAAGGAAATTATGCAGACAGTTTGCAGTAACTACACTGTCTCTGAAACCACTGGGTTATGCCTCGGACAACTCATAAAAAGTACTTTATTTAAATAAGCTGTGGTTTGAATATGGGAGACCACATCTCTTATTTGAGTGGGAGTACAAAAAAAGCCAAATGTAACAACCTTTCCTCTGGGTGCAAATCAGATCAAGTTTAAGACTTGCCCACTTTATTTTTTTTGATCCATTTATCATATGCTGTCTCCAGGTCTGACCTGCTTGCCTGGGCTTTGGATGACGTCAAAGGGGATCACATAGCAGTGAACCCAGCATTTCCCTTATATTTGCTCCTGGCCTGGCCATCAGACCCAAATTGTCCCGTCAAGCTCTGCTGCTTCCAGTCTGGCCCATCTTGCAGTTCAAATCCAACGTTAATTTCCTCCCTTGCAGCTCAAGGACAGCAGTTCATTCTCTGGGGCTTGACAAACCTCAAGAGAAGTTAGGTACAGTACCACTCCAATACCCTTGTGTTAGAACAAATCTCCTTCCCCAGCATATGAATGTTTGTTTGTTGCCACACAACTTTTAGCCTCGTCTTACTCATACAATGGTGCTCAACCTGCAGAATGTCATAGAGGGACAGACATAATGATGGATGTTTGTGGTTATTATGATGTCTCACTGAGTGGTGAGCAAACAGGATGAAATGTAGATGGGATACGGGTGGGGTCAGGTGGTTGGTTTGGGTTGGGCTTCTCCATTAAATACACTAAAGATACATTATTACCATTACACCTAAAACAAGACATTTTAACAATAAGTGGAAAACCTTAGCTCAGATTGATCAGAAATATCAAATTGAATATGTTGTAGTGTTTAATTTTGTTTTTTGTTTTGTTAAAAGCACCAATCTTGACACAAACATTACTGTATGTTGTGATTTTTTTTTTCATCAAACATGCTATATAAAGCACTACAGTCTTTTGCGTGTGTTTACCTCCTTAATATGATACACTATAATAACTATCTCAAACAAACACACCACAGTTTTTAAAACAAGAGAAGCATTGCAAACATGCTGGTGTATTAGCTGCCTAAACAAACGGACCAAGATGTAACTCTCAAAAGCCTAAGGATGAGCTGAAACTGCAGAAAGGAGAGATAGGCCTAGAGAATGAGAGCTCATCTGTAAACGTCAACTCTAAAGCTGATTTCAAAGATTTTTTTAAGACAGACAGAGGATGCTCATTATGAAAAAAGAAGACTAACGAAAGAGGCGATAGTTCAGACAAAAGTTGTCGTTAAAAAAATGCCTTTGTGCCTCGGGCTGGGGGAAAGGCTGGCTGTATTGCTGCCGCTGACCAATTAATTTTGATAAATGAGACTGCTGGCTTCAGACCAGCGGGAGGAAGATCTCACTCGCCGCAGGACTTGTCGGCCAAAAAGCAGACATAATAAAGGTAAACTTCACAAAGATTTGACATGTGAACAACTCCAAAAAGTTGTATTTATTCAGGTCTGTGAGCAAATATGTACATTAAATATATGAGACAGGATGCAACTTGAGAACAAGTTCTCCAAATGTGTGGTGTATATAGCTGGGAGCCTGTGTGAGCGTACGGTTAACCCTTTATCGCTGTCCGTGGTGCTGCTGAGGGTTCAGCACCGAGGACAGCGACAGTCTCCGTCGATTAATTGCTGTGGGAGCGCTCTCTGGTCCTGAGACATGAAACAATTTGGACTTGCCTTGAAGTTAAAGTTTACCTCAGCAAAACCAGATCAGTCCGTGATGGCTGGTGCCGTCTACCCTTATTTCAAAGACTATTTGCATCAAGGACAACAAAATGCAAGTGTGCAAAACAGCTTGAAAGGCACCGAGAATCCATTAGTCCTCATTTTATTTTTGCAGGTAAACGCGTGCCCGGCCATGAATCTACTCAGGGTCCTCAATCAAACTACGCAGTGTGCGTTGACAAGCCCCCTCACAAACCAGGAAACACAAATCAGCCGAACATTTAAACCAAAAACTATTATAGCGGCTAAAAAAAAATCGAGTGTGTAAAAAGCAATTAAAGCCAAACTTACGAGTGCCATCAAACCGTGTGGCTATGGTATCCAGAAACGTGTTCTGTGGCGCTAATAATCCCTTCATCACAGGCATTTTCCCTGTTTAATGTCGAAGTCCCCATCAAAGTTACTGAAGATAAGGTGCAAGTCGTCCAAACGTGTGGGGTTCTCCCTTTTAAGGCGCTGAACCTATATGACCAAGGAGCTATACGGTCAACTCAGCACAATGCGATCCTTACCCGATGGAGAGTGCACGTGATGCGCGCACCCGTGTGTCTGGAGCGTCTGTTGCGTGTGTAAACGACAAGATGAGATGAAGCACACAGGTGCAGCTCAGGTAATAGCGGGGACGACCGTGAGCGAGTGAGACTCCCTGTCAGCGATGCCATTATTATACCGCCGGATTCAATGATCATCTCTCCACAGCGCACAATGGTAACAGACATCAATCACGCTCAACAGCAGCGCAAAGAGGCAGCTTCAGAAACAAAACTTTATTTACATCTTGTTTTCTTTTTTCTTCCTTTTTTCGCTCTACAACTTCTTACATGAATTCATTTTGTTGTCTTATCACCACATCAATAAACGAAGTCCTGGTTTATCAACTTATAGTTCAATCGATGGAAATCCCATTAAAAGTAGTGAAAATGAAGAATAGATTGATATCACTATCACCCCTGATCCTGTTGAATGATTTAGTGCACTCTATAGCAAATTCAATAATGATATTAGTTTAATAGTTGATCTTTAATACAGATCAGAGACCAGTGCTTCTTTGTAGTAAAATATAGGGAAAATTAAGATACGTGAAAACAATCAGGCAATGCACAGAACGTGCAACGGTTAAAATGAATAAATACACCAGAGCACAACGAAATGCAATAGACGTCGATTTTACATTGCTTTGTTCATAGTCTGACTTTCGACCTGTCCACGCTGTTGTTCTCTTCCCCAAGCACACACATACCTGTCACCATGCGCGCAGCTGGCCATAGGAACACGAGAGACTATATTTTGTTTTGAGCGCCACCCAATGGTATAATTAAAGAATGACATGCATGAAAGACTGAATGGATGGGCTGCAGTCAAAACACAATGAGCGCCAAAGAATGCAAAACAGACTTATCTGTTGCATAATACCGCCCTCATGTGGACATGACAGTGCCAAGCTTCAATAAATACAAGAAATTATACAAATGACGTCCACCAACTTTTAGATAACATACACATTCCTTAAATGTGATTTACAGCAAAACTGTTAAACTGACTTATTATTTTCTGAAGAACCGATGGATAATTCATTCAAAAATGTATCACTGTACTTTCAGATAATGATGGACAGGATTTTATAAATGAATCCCTTGTATGTAATCGGAGGTGTCTCAATATATCTCACATGTAATTGTTTGTAAACTCAAACTCTGTTTTTGTAAATCCAGAAAATTGGATTGCCACCAAATATTTACAAGTATGAGCTGATGTTGCAATTACAAGTCAACACACACCTTCATCTCTCTGGCACGCAGCAACACACCTGGAGCATGTTCATATACACAAAGACATGCAGCCAAAATATTTTAAACAGAATCAAACTCCAATCTAGGTCAATCCCATTACTATTAGTGCTTACAGCATGGTACCAAACACTAAAAGTCAAGCACTGTGCCTCCTACTCAGACCCTCCACAAAAGTGAAGTGGCTGCTACCACTGTTGTGTCATTTAGACAAACTGAAGTCATCAAGTGCTCTAAGACTGTGAATCATGTATCACCTCAGCGGCCTCAAGCAAGAACACACACAAAAAAATGTACACACAGTCACACAAAAACATACAGGTACACATATAGAAGCATGTGAATCATGTCCCTTAGGTGAGGGTGTGAAGTAGTTTACCGCAGAGATATACTTCCATAAACATGTCAGCTAATACAATTAAAACAGACAGCCACGCACAGTGATGCTTCACCTGAGTAATAAAGTGCTTAATGCATCATTTAAGCCTCATCACGGTTCCAAACAAAACATTTTGTGTGTGTGTGTGTGTGTGTGTGTATTTGTGTGTGCAAGCCACAGTTAAGTTTAAGTGACAGTTGAGTCAAAATAAGTCTCTGTTGTTGCAGTCTTACCTCACCACAAGCTTTATGAAACCTCTACAATTAGAGTCTTTGAACTTACATTACTTCATTTATTATTCAGACATCACTCAATTACCAATCACTGACTCAATGATCAGAAAAGCTTTTTTGTGCAAAAAAAATATTTGTAGCCATGGATACCATTGAGATAAAAAGGTCTGACTCACTCATGTTGAGACAGTAAAGAAACTTACTGGGGTTTGATCATCATCATCATCATCTCGATCACAGATTTTTTATCCACTTTTACCTTCAGTTACAAAGTGTTTTTCAACACAAATTATGGCTAAAATGCTATTTTAAAACCCACAACAAGGAATTAAAGAACATTTTAAATTTGTTACAATGAGTAACAGATCATAACAGAATCAAAAAGTATAAATGCAAGAAGGGAGCTTGACTTTGTAAAGACTACAAAGTCAAATTCAAAACTATACTACCTACTTAAAATCTATTATTACTACCTTAAAGTGTATTGATACACTAACATGTAACCGGTAAACAATCCAAAAGAGGTGTAGCTTATTATATTCTCATTTTAACCCAGGTCAATTACAAGTTATATCATGATTGCTATCCATAACAAAGTTGGAATCAAAGACTATACCCAAGATACAGATAGCATCCTCCATATTAGTGGCCAATCTGCTAAAACACAAGAGAAGGATCTCATTGAGCTATTTTGAGCTGTAATGGATTAATATGACAAGCAACATTTAAAGCCCCTGTGTGTGGAATTTGTGCAGGATTATAGTATCAAACTGTTCTGGTGGCATAATTTGTATTTATATGTTTATAAAAAAATGTGCCAAACTCAGTAAATCTTGCTTTCAGCCATTCATTCTCAGTGTCTGTGGTTCAGATGTCTCTTTGATACTACCACTAGGAGTCACTAGAGTCTGAAATTTAACATACAAAATGTATATTATAAGAAATAGATAAGAAATAAACTAACTGTTTAAATGTCATCAAAGAATTTGAACAGTAATGCACAATCATCAATACTGTACATTCATTGTGTGATTTTGTCTACAAGCTGTAAGTACTAGTTTTTGGGTGAGTGATGTGCTGCTCTGCTGCGATTTCAACACTGTGTCCTTAGTCCGTCTGTGCTTCTTGATGTCATTATAAACAGTCCTTGTTAAACTCTAATCAGATCTGGCCTCATGCCTGTATAACATAAAGTCATGCATTGATGGTTTAAGACTCCTTTGCTGTGCTATAAAGGCGACACTGTGCCAGCATTTTAACTTAATGGTTTTTATGATGCCCTCGGGTGCTATGCAGGAAGTGGGCATGGCTGCTTAAAGATACGTCTATAAGTTCATTTTACACACATACTTTGGCACAGTCAATATGAGAGGCAGTGCCAATACAGTATGTGCACTATGTATGCATTCTCACACTGAATCACACTATAATCATCACAAGCCTTTTTGTAGAACAAGATTATATAGAAATGTCACATAACACATAATATTCTACTGCAGACCCATATGACCTCTTGTCAAACTGCTTCTCACCCATTCTTTCTTTTGTTCTTTATCCTCACTCGTCATCTTTATCTCAAACAAAACCTAACAAAAACACGATTTCCCTCTCCCCACAAAACAAAAACCCATCAGTTTTTCAATCTTGTGTGTAATAAGGGCACAATCTCACATCTGATCCTGAGCTCACAATCTCATCTGAAATCTGGAGATCTTTCAATTTAAATTCGAGCCTCCTTTGTCAAAGAAATTCTGACATGTATATGAATATGAGAGTATGGTTTTTTCGGACAATATTTGATACCTATGCAGGTATGTTAACAGGCCTGAGGAGCTGTACACACTCCAGATAAAGAGAAACCCGAGGAGAGACAGCTGTCGTCAAGCCTAGGTCTGGCACAATGTCAGTGATAAGATTATAATATCTGGATATATAATATGTTTGTAGAGAGAGGTTTCTGGGTTAAGGTGTTTCACATTAGTCATATGACAAGGACAATGGCGGAACAAGTACTTAGATCCTCAACTTAAGTAAAAGCACCAATGCAACAATGTAAGAATACATTATTCGAAAAACTCATGCATTCTGAATCCTACTCCAGTAAAGTAAGTTTTAAAGTATCAACAGCTAAATTTACCCAAAGTATGAAAGTAAAACTTCAGAAAATAGTCACTGTGAATGCTGCATTATTACAATATATTCTACATTATTATATTGTTGATAATTATATCATTTGTTGTTTGTTACACAGTGATACACAATTAAGTAGATTTGTCCAATGGTTCCCAGCTACCGTGTTGAGACCCCCTAAATCTGAGGGGTCCTGAGATGATTAACAAGGTAAGAGAGAAGTAAAAACAGAGTTCAGCTACACAAATCTGTTTTCTTTTTTGTTGTTGTTGCTTTTCTGTGAAATGTGGGGCCTATTTGGGCTTAGAATCATACAGTAATAGCTACTAAAACCTAAATTATCTGACAAATTTCAAGGAGAAGTAACTGTGGTTTAACAGTTAACAACTCATCTGAAACATGACATGGGGCCTCAACTAGATACTGCTTTTTATCAGAGTTTACAAGCCAAAAAGTTTTTTTTTTTAATGTAAAATCTCAATCTGTAGAATGAATGCTGTAGTTAAAAGGGTACAATAATTTCCCCTGAAACACAGTAGAGAAAGAAAGAAATAATTATAAAGTAGCATAAAATGGCAACACTAAAGTAAAGTACAAGTATCTAAAAACTGTACTTGAGCAAATGTATTTAGTTGCTTTACAACACTGGATGTGTAGATAGAGGGGATCATTTAAATTAAGGTAATGTGGTGTATATTCTGTATGTGGTATGATGTGTGTGTGTCTTAAGCCCCCACTGTTCTTGTCTGCTCTCAGTCTGCACAAACAAACACATACATGCATTTTGTTTGTGTCTGTGTGCATTTGCATTACATTGTGCATATCAGATTGCACATGGTTGTGTGCATCTGCAAACATATTTCAGATCATGGAGTAGCAAGAAAAACAGAGATTTGCAATACTGAGGGTTGGCAATCCATTTCCCCTTTAACGCGCCAAAATGATGCCTCCACCCAGCTAACGGCGGCAGGCTCACTAACCATATCATGAGTTTATAATAACCACATCACATCCATGGTGAATGAGGTGGAATGAAAATCTAACCTAATTTGGAGAGATACACGACTCTGTGAGTAGTAGGGTGTCCCTTGAGATGAGGCTCCGATTGAGGGAGCCGTGTGCTGCACTGGTAGCATGCTCTGTGAGCGTGTAATGGTCTTAATTATCATTTAGCATGCCAGCCTCATTGACGACGTATCAAGCCAGTGATGAAATAGGAGAGAGAGAAAAATGTGAGCATATAAACACTTAAAGGCACATGCACACACAAAACATTAGAAGATATCTCTAAAACACACACACACAAAACAGTGATCTTATACAGCAGCATACCCAGAGGTGAATATGTGGTACAAACACACACACACATGCACACATACTTTTCCACCCAGCTGAGTGACATCTCTCTCTCTGCATTAGTCACGATGAATGATGTGTAACTAGCCATGAATCGTTCTGGCTGGGGAGATAGCTAATTCACTTTGTTTAATTAGTCAAAAGTAGTAGAGCATGCTCTCTCTCCCTAAACATACACTCAGATTACACAACATCCACCCATCTATGTGTCGTCTGTAGAAAAGACAGACCTGTAACCACACTGGTGTAGCATTTCATGGGGCAAATCTTTGAATCTCATCTGCCAAGAATTTAGGATCTCTGACTCTCCCTCTGTTTCTCTCATTTACACACACACACACACACACACACACAACACACACACACACACACACACACACACACACACACACACACACACACACACACACACACACACACACACACACACAAACACACACACACACACACACACACGCACACACACACACACAAACACATACATAAAGCACATTTTGCTTTACGATACCTTCAAAGAGATTTCAGGCACCATTTAGGGTTTACAGCTCAAGAGGTGAAGTGTGTCTTGTCTGCAGTGGACTGCATGGTGGAAGACTAATAGGACTTGACTGCAACTTCAGGTGTCTGGGAACAGGTCAGAAGAGTTGTTCATGGAAATTGAATAATTCAGCTATATCAAAACTTGGAGGTACAGTGATGTTTAAAATGTGTCTGTTTGTGTTCATGTCTTTTTGGAGTTTGGGGTGCTTTTGGTGGTTCTACTCTGATGCATTTTACAGTTGCTTTAGTGAGCAGTGCTTGAGTCAAATTATTATTATCACATATTATCAAAGCTTTATCTTGCTGTTTAAAGTGCTACCCTGTTGTGTTAGTTTAAAGTATAGTGTGGTATAGTATAGTAAAATAATGTGTAAGTTATTTGTAATACAGAATATAGTATAGTATAGTATAGTATAGTAGAGTAGAGTAGAGTGCAATAGACTCAGTAAGTACACTGAGGGGCACTATAGTGTACAATAAAATCTGTACTATATAAACTAAACTTTACTATAATATTACATAGGATTACATGTTATATATCGTTCAGTATAATATAGTATAGCATTGCATAGTACAATAGAGTAGATTAGCGCAAGATGGTAGATATGGATATGGTATATTGATATGCTTGGTGGTATAGTAGAGTATAGTATAGTATCGTATCGTATCGTATAGTATAGTATAGTAGAATATACTGAATAACACTGCAACATAGTAGTTATACTATAGGGTATATACCTGGTGGTATTGTATAGTATAGTATATTATAGTATAGTATAGTATAGTATAGTATAGTATAAACTATTCTCAATTATACTCAACTATACTATACTGTAGTCAATGAATCATATCATACAGTACTAAAAGCTCTATAAACACTATACTATATTCTACTATAACCTACTATGCCTGCAGCTATAAATGTAATGTGAGCAGGATTCTGCATACTGTGATTATCTGCATATTAAACCTAAGCATGGATAATCTTGTGACAATAAAACATCAGCGTTCAAAAGTTAATATCAGTCAGCCAGTTCCACCTTGTCCTGCTCCACTTTGTTACCATGGAGAGCTCCAATACCCTAAAGACAATAATAAGTGCGTGCACAGCATGCGGCAGAAAATAATAAATAGATTTATGCGCAATTGTCACATTTAATACATTTACGGAGCGCGCTAGTGAATTCATTATTACACCATATGCTAATGCAGCTGGGTCCGTGTATTTATGAGTGTGTGTGTGTGTGTGTGTGTGTGTGTGTGTGTGTGTGTGTGTGTGTGTGTGTGTGTGTGTGTGTGTGTGTGTGTGTGTGTGTGTGTGTGTGTGTTACTGTCTCCCTCTCCGCGTGCGCATAGGGCTTTGAAGTGTAGCCTAACCAACAACTGCTGTCCCGCAGTCAGTGCTGTAGCCTAACATGTGATAGGAGATGTACTCCAGGAGCTCCGAGCCGTGTATTGTTCTCTCTGGAGCATGATCCACAGCAGCATGTCCCGCTGCTCTGGATAGGGGGGGAGTCGCTCTGAACTTGAGCTAACGCCAGTTTATTGTTACACCGGAAAGCGAAGCGTGGTCTGTGAACGGGGTAACGAGGAAGAATAGCGATAAAACTACTTGGACTGTGAAACACGAGATATGTCTGTGTGATCAGGACGCTTCGGTGCTTACAGCTGGACAAATACCGACAGCCAGGAGAAGCAAGTCTGTTCCTGGAGATCAATGGAAGCGAGCACAACATATGGATACAGCCGATGTCGACAGGAATGGAGTGCTGATGTATGATGGCAGGTCGGGCATGCACGTTGTGCCGACTGAAACAGGTTGGTCTCGCCTCGATCAAACTTCAGCAAAATCGGACGTGGGACGATTAGCGCGCATTTAGGTGCTGGAGATGAACTGAATCCCTGTCGCTTGGAGCGGCGCGCTTGGAAATGACAGCAGGTTTATTATGGGAAACTGCGCTGTAGCATTCACCGGACTTTTATTGGATTTAGAGGGTTATCCTAATCGCTGCATCTGTGTGAAGGTCGTCTCCCAATTCTGATCCGGATATCCTTCAGATCGGAGGCTGTGTGCGTGTACGTGTGTCTAAATTGTGCTTTTTCATTTTTCGAAAATCACAAGTGATTCTTACTGAGACACTCTGTTGACACTCGCCATGTGTCTTGTGGAAATTATTCACGTTATCAGCAATTTTATAGGAACAGTGGGAAGTGTGATTGCAAAACATATATTTAAAA
The DNA here is from genome assembly GCF_963691925.1 of Scomber scombrus. Lineage (NCBI taxonomy): Eukaryota > Metazoa > Chordata > Actinopteri > Scombriformes > Scombridae > Scomber > Scomber scombrus. The sequence goes on from NC_084985.1 coordinate 18,435,744, forward strand.
TATAATAGTCTTAAGGAAGCACACCAGAAAGTACAATAGGATTGCCATTAACTCACTTATACACTTTTAATAGAATAAAAGTGTTTTGTTCTTATTAGTGACCCTTGTACGCTGTCATCATTAAGTATGTCTGTGTGTGTCTCTGTGTGTGTGTGTCAGTGTGAGACCACAGATGGACCCCTTGTGTAATGGAGCCAAAAAACCTGAGGGTAGTGATCCCACTGCAGACCCCCGGCCCCCTCCTGCCAAGCTGGCTCGTCTGGAACAAAACGGAGCGGGACCCTCAACCCAGGAGAGCAGCAGGCAAGGGAGTCCAGGGGCCAAAACCCCCTCCCTGGCCCAGAAACCCACCACAGTGAAGTCACAGGGCAAGAGCTGGCACACCAGAGGTACATGGGCTGATATCACATCTAAAAATCTTATCTCTAAACGATTTTTCTTGGTTATGCTTAATGAAACTTGATGTTACAGATTGTGGTCTTTAGCAGAATGACTACTTCTTCCTGCCCTATATTAAGTATCTGTGTTGGGATCATTAGGTGGATGTCATCACCTTAAATGTTGATCTTTTGGAGAATCTCACCATTTTGCAAGTTTGATAACTTGAATTAAAATCACTTGCATTAACTATACCCATGACTGCTGTCAAACAATTTTTTTTCAAGGCGAACTCAAAAACTCATATATAAGTCATATGTTCACTCTCGGCTTTCACACTGCATTCTCAAATGTCATGCTGCATGAAATCATCTGTGTTTTCCGTCATTTCAGGAAGCTTGCTGCCGGTGTTCTGTGTGGTGGAACACAGGGAAAGCTCTTTGGAGGGAGAGAGGACAGAAGAACATGCTGAGTTTGTGTTAGTCAAGAGAGACCTGCTGTTTAACCAGCTGATAGAGATGGCCCTGCTGACCCTGGGCTACTCACACAGCTCTGCCGCGCAGGCCAAAGGTACACAACACACCAGCACAGAAAGGCAAAGACATAAGTAAGTCTATCTTCAAGTATTTTCACAATGGATCGTTCACTTGTGTATGGTTGTGTGTGTTCAGGTCTGATTCAGGTGGGCAGGTGGAACCCGGTGCCTCTATCTTGTGTAACAGATGCTCCAGATGCCACAGTGGCCGACATGCTGCAGGATGTTCACCATGTTATCACCCTTAAAATACAGCTGCACAGGTAGGGCACACACATCTGTATCTGTTTGCGCTCACAGCGAAGTTTTATTCCTTTCCGTTTTGTGTGTGTGTGTGTGTGTGTGTGTGTGTGTGTGTGTGTGTGTGTGTGGACTTTGCATATTATCCTTGTATTGATGTCCAAAACCATGCATTCAAGGTTGACGGCAGACTCCAGTATGTATAAATGAGAGCCTGAGTGTGATTGTCTGTCTTGGCCCTGTGACTCAAGACTTGTTGAGTATTTCATCGCTGTTCACTGAAGACACGAAAAAAACTCCAGCCACCCACCAGCCTTCATTTGAATAAAGAAAATATAATAACCAAAGGGAATGGACTTTACAATATCTAGTTTCCAGCAGAGAATGATACAATTCTTATTTTTTGACTATTTAATATCTTTATATTTGATTTAATTAGTGGATTGGTTTTATGTTCTTGTTCCAATGAATACTGATGAGCATTTTAACGGCAGAAGATATTTGTACCTGTTATTATTTTAAATATGATATATTAAATATTATTAATATTCCCCTTTAGTTGTGCCACATTTTGAGTCTTAGATAAGACTTGCAATCGGGCATAGGATGGTACATTATTTTAAGACTCAGAGTAGGGAGGTTAATATAATTTATTTTCATAGCAGAGATTTTGACTTGTTGAAGTAGGAAAAGCATGCACAACACCGGGGGCTAAATAGAATTCTACCACCATTAAATGTATTAACTACACCTGTGCTTATCATATTGCTGACATGTCAAACTGTCTTACATGAAAAAGGCCAAAGACCTGCGATTGAGTATGTTTTCCCCTGTGATCACAGCCCAGACTCTTATTCACACCTCTGTAAGTGTGATTTTGCTTACTTTGACACATGAGACAGAATAAGCATGTGGTCCAAAGTTAGACAGGAAGTGTACTCTGTGGTTTAAATGAATTTCTGAGTGTTATTATTGCAGGGCCGTTGCCTCTGTAATAGACTGGCATATCATCCAGGGTTTTTCCTGCCCATCAAATAGAAATAAGCAATGAAAGACAGTAAAGTTAAAGAATATCTACTTCTTAAAGTGAAATAGTTTTGTTTATTTTTTAAATTAAGCTGTCCCAAATTGGAGGATTTGCCAGCTGAGCAGTGGAGTCACTCAACGGTGAGGAATGCCCTGAAGGAGCTCCTCAAGGATATGAACCAGAGCTCGCTGGCCAAAGAGTGCCCACTGTCCCAGGTACCACACAACACACACACACACACACACACACACACACACACACACACACACACACACACACACACACACACACACACACACACACACACACACACACACACACACACACACTTACACCACATGCACACAGAGCATGCATAAAAGAAGAGAAATGTGAAATAAGTTCAAAGAGTGCATGTAATGTCTTTGCTTTCCTATACACAAGTGTGTATGTATGTCTGTGCTGACTTTGACGCATGAGACAGAGTGATTGTGTGGTCCAGTAGGTGTGCAGGAAGTCCAGATGCAGAGGTAGATAAGGTGTGGGGGCAGAGTGCGAGAGAGAAATAGATAGAGATGGCTATCTCTTAAAAGCTGCCTCGGCTGCTGCCTATCTCGATCCTGTCGACTGTCTCCCTGCCACCCTATCTGTCTGTCAGCCTCACCCCCTGTCTCACTCTCACCCTATCTGTCCATCACGCTCACTCTTTGCTATTAAGCTTTTTCTGCAGTCTTGTCTGATTCAGCAGTAACTCACATCCAAAACTGGTTTCAAGATCTCCCTCAATTCTTGTGTATTTTATTAAGCAAATATAGACACAACTGCACAAATAATTTCACATTAATCATGCAGTATTTGGAGATGGCCTCTTTATGAATATTCATAAATATCAACTTAGTCTATCTGCTGTTTTTGCCTGCGGGTGCATAGGACATCTACAGTTTGATAAAGAGAAATTGCTCACTATCTCTCGCTTCTTCTGATTCCTTCCTTCTGTGCAGTTTTAAGATCTGATATAAGCCAAACCCTCCCTTCCCCCCCCCCTCTCTCTCTCTCTCTCTCTCTCTCTCTCTCTCTCTCTCTCTCTTTCTCTCCTATCACTCTCTTTACCCACTTTCTTGTTTGTGAGAGGCAGATTAAAATAAATATGAGAAGATGAAAGGTGTAATCAGATGTAAAGATTGCACAGGACGGTCTTTGGGGACAAACTGTGTGTTTGTATGTGTGTGCCTGAGTGAGTGAGAGAGAGAGAAAGAGACAGAGAGCCATAGTCTCTGATGACCTCTAGTGTTTTGTTTGATTACATACACACATATGCACACGTGCACACACACACATATGCTGTTCATACACACACATGCACAAACAGCTCACACGCTGACATACTCATCTGTCTTTATTATCCTATTTACCTGGGGGTCTTTTTAATAACACAGATCTGAGTTCATTAATATCAGATGTGTGAACAGCTGAGACACCCAGGCCGCCCATAGCAGGAGCTTGGAAAATGTAATGAATTTCTATTGTCTTTCCCCCTCTGTTTCAGAGTATGATATCATCTATTGTAAATAGCACTTACTATGCAAATGTCTCAGCTGCCAAGTGTCACGAGTTTGGTCGATGGTACAAGCACTTCAAGAAGACCAAATGCTTCAAGGGTGAGGGATTTCAATTAAGCCTCTAAACATTAAGTGTGCCTGATAAGTCTTAATAGCATGTACCAAATCTATCCTAGATACTAATTCTTTACAGTTTGCTACATACTAATCATCATAATGCACTGTTTTAGCAGCATACAAAATGTCAGCAGCTCCACTTCTACTATGTTGTTATAAATACAAATAAAATGACTTTTCTTACATATTATTAAGGCTAATTAAAAACACTTATTGTGAACATAGAATTTAACAATGTCTAAACCCACAAATATCTGAGGGGCCACGTTCCCCTCTCAACTTGAATGGGCACAGCACCCTTGCTGCCAATTAAACTTAACAAATAAAATTCAGATTTTTTTTTCCAAGTGTGAGCACCTCCTCCATTTCCTTTGAGCACAAGAAAATAGTGTGCATCAGCAGCAAAAAAAACCCCAAAAACCTTTAGTGTGTACACTGGTTTGAGCATTCTTCATTTTTTTCTCGCATTTTTTCAGTGGTAACACATTACATACAGTAGTCAAAACCTGCTTTAAATTAGTGTGTAATACTGGTTTGGGAAACACTCTTATAACTGAATGTGTTAATAATTCTACATCTGTCTTTTCTTCCCTTTTTCCTGCACCAGAGATTAACAGCTTCTCTGACCAGTCAACACATATCACCCTCACCCAGCAGCCAATCACAAGTAGCCCAGCTGATCAGAGCTCGAGCCTTCTTTTCCCTCGTGGAGGAGTAGCCAACATCTGTGGCCGTTCCCCTCTCGGCCTTCATCCCCCCGGGTTGGTAACCCAACCTCTCAACTGCCAAATGGTCAGCCAGCAGCTAGTGATGGCCCAGTTTCTCAACCAGCAGTACGCTGTTAGCCGCATGTTAGCTGGCCAGGGTCTGTCGCCTGCCCCACAGCAGTATCTCAACCACCCGCCTGTAGGGAGACCTCCTACACAGGTCTTTTCCAAACCCCCTGATTCCCAAGGCCCGCAGCAGGCCCAGTGTGGCCCAGGGGGAGGCCCTGCAGCAGGGCAGCAAAACCAGACATTGCCTGGGTCCTCTCTGGGGATATCGGATGTGCCAAATGATATCTACCACTGTGTGAGAGAGGAACTGAAGAGAGCAGGCATCTCCCAAGCCATCTTTGCCCGAGTGGCCTTCAACAGGACCCAGGTATGAAAGGAAGGAGGACAGTGGCATTTGGGGACTTTTGTCTGATTGAAAGGTGTTTTTATTCAAAAGAGATAACAACTGTTTGCTGGTGATTATCTTTTGGAAGTGTTTTTTTGGTGTTGCAGTAGTTCGTAAGTGTGTTCTATGTGCATGTGTTTGATGGTTGGCACAGTGGCATGGCCTTTGCCGCAATGCCCCCTCCCCCATGTGCATGTGTGTATGTGTGTGTGGGTGTGTGTGTGTGTATGTATGTGGTTGTGTGTGTGTATGTGGTTGTGCCAGCTCTCTGCAGCACAAAGCTGGTGCCAGCACTGAAGCAGCTGCTGGGCCAACTAATCACAACCCCTTGGAGAAATGCTGTCTCCCTCTCTACCTCTTCCTCTTTTTCACTGCCCCTCCATCTTGCCACCTTTCACTCCAGCAGCCCTTCTATTCATATAATATCTACCTCTCATTGTCAATCTATCTTTTTTAATCTTTCCCTTTTTCTTCCCATTGGTGTCCTTCATATTGCTATCCATTGCCCATAACACTAAAATGCCACGTTCACCACCACGCCCACAGAAACAGGGCTCAAAAGACAGGCTAAGCCCATTGTTATTATTATTATTACCGTCATTATCATTTTCATCACAATAAGCAGAGCTAGTTATTATCCACCCCCATGTTTCCCCATTGCCAAGTGCAAGGTGTGCCGGTGCCAGCCATACAAGTTGGGCATGATGCCAAGATGCCATCTAGAAGCGAGGGAAGTATTTGTCATTTGACAATTCATGTTAAGACCCTATTTGGAAGGCATGGTTTGCTGTGTGGATCCAAAGATGATCCATGATTTGAATAAGAAGGCTGTTTCCTTCCATGCCATCTCTCTGCCAGCATGAAATATGATTTCTTCTCAGGAAGGAGGCCCGACAATCTGCAACTAATGTTTGAAGGCTTTCCTGCATTGACAGATACAGAATAATGCTAGCTCTACATGCTTAGCAGTGACTGTAAACCGGCTCTATATCACCTATAACTGTGAAACAATAACTGCATCACCTTGTCAAGGTGCCTTGCTGAATTACATTAAAGCTAGAAAGAAAGAGCTTTTTAAAAAATAATTTGGGCATATGAGAAACTTTATATTTCCACCATTATTTAAAGATAATTGAAAAAAATCGATCATCTTTAATACAAAATCTGTCACAATATCCCCATGTATGTGTGATGTTTAAAGTGTTCAGGCAGCCTAAAGAAAGTCAGCATCTGAAAGGACATTGTATTCTCTGAAATACCTATTAATGTACCATCCCATATGCCTAAATATTGATTTATGAAACATATAAAAAGAAATCAGTATCATTAGTGCATCTGGCTTAAAATTGGACACATAATGTTTGTAATCCAACTGTCCAGTTGCCTTCTGGCTTTTGTTTCATATTTAACAGACACAAAAAGGATTTAATGGATATTAAGGTGGTATCGCTCTTCTCACCTAACTTTTGACAGGAAAGCACAAAAGCATATTTGCCAAAATGTTGTATTGTTCCTTTAAAAAATAATTGATTTGAATGCATAGATTATTATATCTCAAAGGTAAACTATAGCCCTCAGACAACATTGATGGCAATATTTTCACAATGGCAATCAGTTTCTAAGGATAGTAATCTAGCGATGTTGCATGTATCATTATGTACTCCATATAAATATGTGACTGTTAATTAGTGTGTGTTTATGTGTGTTTACCAGGGACTGCTGTCAGAGATCCTGCGGAAAGAGGAGGATCCTAAACATGCCTCCCAGTCCTTGCTGGTCAACCTGCGAGCCATGTACAGCTTCCTGCAGTTCCCCGAAGCTGAGAGGGAGCGCATTTACCAGGAGGAGAAAGAGCGAAGCCTGACTGGATTCACACCCAGCTGTAACAACACGCCACCAAGATCCACACAGGTCAGTCAGAAGACAGATGGGGAGACAGATAAGACACAGGAAATAAAAAGTCAGTCTCACAAACCTGCTGTTAAATGTCTCAACTGATGTGTTTCTCCTCAGGACAGCTCACAGAAATAGTGAACACGAATTAGTCGGAACGTTAAGGAGAATAATTAACTGCTGTAAAACAATACTCAAGCAAAAGTAACATGTAACTGATTTAAAATGTGCCCTGTAAAAAAGATCTTTCACGTGTTTTGCATGAATGATAAGAAACACAAATATAAAAGAACATACACAGATTGATCCCTGCATATAAAACAAGGTCATTTTGACAAGTTAAAGCAAGACAAGTACACGTGCAATTAATGACATCATTGCTCCACTCCTTGCCCAATAAAATGGGTGATGCTTAATGTTTTTACTGGACAGAACAACACAGTGACTCTAGGCTCTTTAAGTATTGATATCACCAGCTTTACATAAATATAAATGTATTATTGTATTAATTATTTATTAATAAACATATGGACTCACTTTTCATAAACCTTAAGGACTTTAACAGAGCAATCCCGCTCTGTTCCGGGGTCAGGTTTAGGGCACTCTAATTACTGCTTGGTTCATTTTATTTCAAACTAAAGGCAGAAAAGAAAATTTGCTAAAGTCTAAGGTCAAAACAGTGAAGAAATGGACCAGTGAGGCAAAGCAGGAACAGCAAGTTTGTTTTAACTCCACCGATTGGAGTGCAACTTACGACCTGGACCTGGAACAGAGCGATACTGCTTCATCAGTTTTTGTAAAGACATGTGTGTGCCAACCAAGACCTACTACATATATAACAATAACAAGCCATCTGACACAGCCAGACTAAGGCAACTTCCTCAGGCCAAGGAGGATGATCAGAGTGGCTAAAAGAAGCTACACTAAAAAGCTGGAAAAACAGGTTTTCAGCCAACCTGCATCAGTGTGGAAAGGCCTGCAAGGCATCTCAAACACCAGAAGACCATCCCCTCTTGCTGGAACAAACAAAAACCTGCTTGATGACCTGAGTCTCCTCTACTGCATGTTTGAGAAAGACAAATTTAGGCTGTATTCACACCAAAGACACTGATAATTTGGCTGCAGGTGTTTTAGCCGCAGCAGCGCTGCAATAGCCTGCGGTGAGTCATTTCATTCAGAGTCAACTTTTGGAGAACTGCATCCCAACGACATGTTGCAGGGAGTACAAATATATTACTAGGATGAGGGGAGGACATCTCTCTTTGTTTGATAGTGTTAAAAGTAAAGTTAGGCATTGCTGTCGGCTTCCCAACTCCTTTTTAAAAAAAAAGAAGAGAAACAGACAGAGCTGAAAGCACTAGCGAGAGAGAGAGGTTGAGAGTGAACGAAGAGAGGAAGCGGTGGTAGAGAGAAAGCCGATGAATCATATCAATACAACAAACGACTGGTGTTAGCCCACCTGAAGAACATCACAGGACACCTGCTGGACCCCTGCAGTTTGCCTATCAGTGTCAACATGGGACTGCACTACATCCTGGAACACCTTGACTGCCCAGAGGCATATGCGAGGTTCCTGTTTGTGGACTTCAGCTCGTTGTCTCCTCCAAACTCTCCCAGTTCACTGTATCTCCAGCTTCTTGATAAGCAGGAAACAGCAGGTAAACTCGTGAAGTTTGCAGGTGAAACTGCATTCGATGGACTCATCCAAGATGGCAACAAGTCTACATGTCGGCAGAAGGTTAAATGGCTGGTGTGACACAACGATACAACCTTTTTTAACTCCTCCCCCTCCGACAGGCCCTACAGAACCCTGTAAACCAAAACTACCAGACACAAAGTTTCTTTTCGTTATGCACCACTTCTAAATTCATGACCGTGGTATAGTGCATGATGGTTCACTAGTATGGCTTCCTTGAAAATGTCAATGGAACTGAACCATCACTAATGTTATTAGTGGCACCTGTGCGTTTCCTGCCATGACAAGTCAAATGTAAGAAATGTCTATTTATAACACCTCTCACTGTCTTGTTCATAGAGAACGCCTACTAAAAAAATGCCTAAACGCCCATCATTTTCTCAGTGTTGGTTATTCCTGTTGAGAGATTTCTTTATGTTTTTGTCTGTGCTTTTCCCACTGGTTTGAAGTGGGGTGGGCTCATTTGGAGAACAAGACGTCACATGCCTCTGTGCACCAATCAGGACTATGCAATATTCAAATCAATAAAATCATATTGCCATGCCACTGTTAATCAAATCTGATCAAACCACTCAGTCCTGATGAAGCAGATTAAATAAAGCTTCTACATATATACCTAATAATAGGATGATTTTTTATTATCTCATTTAAATTAGATAAATCATAATTTAGTAATTAATACATTTAAAAAAACACTTTACAAGGGGCTTCAACATCAAACTTGATTTTTTATTATATTGTTTTATCCAATATTGCAGTGCAGGAAAGATGACATGAAGACATGACATGATTATATAAGTCCTTCATATAGTATTTCTCATAGCTTCATCTCTGTTGTTTTTGTTTTTTATACCAATTCATCCCAATTTGAAATGACCAGCTCCTAGTTTGCTTCACTGCAGTCTCCCTCTGTTGGCCTGGAGAGGGTGTAGACTGCCACGTTTCCTCTGATAAACATGGAGTTGTCAAGGAAGAGTTTCATTTGAGAGAAAGTAGCATGCATTGCTTCAACCTGTGACCCCGGATCCATTCCTCTCTGCACAGGCACACCTAGTGCTACGTAAAGGACATGGTCCCTCACCGGCTTCCCATTTCCAAACATTTAAAAGTGTTTAATGGAGTGTTTTAGATTTATCTAAATGTTGCAACTACCCTTTATTTTGTCTCTACAGCTCATATTAAAATCCAATCTCCTTGTCTGTCTTTTTCTCTCTCTTTCTCTTTAGGCGAGACTGTCTCCAGTCACAACAGACAGAGGGTTGAGGACAGACAGTTGTGTTCTCAATGTCAGCTCTTCTATCTACGAGGAGATTCAGCATGAGATGAAGAGAGCCAAGGTGTCTCAGGCCTTGTTTGCAAAGGTGGCCGCCTCCAAGAGTCAGGTACTCATATATGCTCACTGGTGTGAATCTGATGGAGGCGAAACATGCAAATCTTTTCTATTGTACGACTGTTCAAATTTAGCGAATTTACCTCCTCAGTTAAAGCAGGGATGGGCTAGAGTGTGTGGAGAAAAGCCCAGATAATCAACCAGCAGCTGTACTCTGCAGAGGACTATCATCAGTGCATCAGACTGCTATTGTGTCCTAAATGATCGCTTTAATAGTCGCTATACAAAAACACATGCACACTCGTATACATACATACACTGATTTGTGCACGTACACACTGTACAAGCACATGCATGTACACTGAATCGCACAACACACAGAGGCAAACAAGTGCACTAATACACATACACACACTAACATGATTTGAGTGTTTATTGTTCTCAGTTTTATGTCGGCCCCATAAGCTTGTTATTGCCTTTGTTTTGAGGATAATTTCCTTTCATGGAATGGGGGGATTCTAGCTGTCTCATTTTCTTTTCCTCCTGCGCATATCTCATATAATTTCCACTTCTTTTTCTTTCTTTCTTTCTTCTTTCTTTCTTTCTTTCTTTCTTTCTTTCTTTCTTTCTTTCTTTCTTTCTTTCTTTCTTTCTTTCTTTCTTTCTTTCTTTCTTTCTTTCTGTAACTTACCTCTCTCTCTCTCTCTCTCTCTTTTTCTCTGTCTCTCTCTCTCTCTCTCTCTCTCTCTCTCTCTCTCTCTCTCTCTCTCTCTCTCTCTGTCTCTCTCTCTCTCTCTCTCTCTCTCTCTCTCTCTACTCATCATCAAGATGTTTAGAGGTCATTCAGCGGTCATGCCAGTACAGACAGGTGGTCCAAAACCCCCAAGGTTCTTTTTCTATCTTTTCTTTGGCCTCCAATTTACCTTACTTTCTCCATGTTCACTTTACCTCTCTTTCTCACTCTTGCTCTCTCTCTGTATTACCCGTGCTGTTTGGCAGGCAGATCCATGCTGGATCTCTCTGTTCTATCTGCGCTGTGCATCTGGATGGCATTGTGTGCTAGAGTTGGGCTCTAGCCAGATGTGTGTGTGTGTGTGTGTGTGTGTGTGTGCGCGTGCGTGCGTGCGTGTGCATATCAGACTGCTTGCAAACGTAATCATGCTCCAGTTCATGAATCTGAAACTAACTTGGCTTTACGTTCCTCAATCTGCCACTCACAAGTCGTGATGCAGAAAGAATTCTAGTTAATGAGAAAATCTCACTGTCATCTTTCAGTTTTGCATTTAGAGCATCTTCACTCTTAAAAACTGACTTTTTGTGTTGTATATTGAGAGTAAACAAGAAATAGATAAGAAGCTTTACAACATGAATATACATACATGCTATGTATATACCAAAGGAAGACTGAATCTACTCATTTGTAGTTTGTTTATGAAATCAGACCCTCAAATTTCACCACTTATACCCACCTAAAATTATAATTAGTCACAAAAGTAATGGGAGAGTAGGTGTATGGAGGTGACATGAATTAAAAAGATATAAATTCATATGATGTCACCATGGCAATTGTTATGTCCTGACACTTTGTTATCTGTGCACCAGGGATTGACACTATAGAATGGATCAACTTTACTAGATTTTGGACATCATAAATATGTACGCTACATAAATATGGCTTACTATAAAACACTGTAACTTCTTTTGTTAAAACAAATTATCAGCAGACAAAACTTACAAATATGTTGGTGATGTGGGTAAATAGTCTGGATCCATTTAAGACCACATTCTATCTCTTTCCTGTGTACATGCAGTCAAAAAAATCGATGAATCATACACATCATGGCTACAATATTTTAACACCATAATGTACTAAATATATATCACAAAAAATGTCAATTTTAGGCTAATGTGTACGAAGTTAAATTTAAAGCTGAACAACTTAAATCTCTCTGAGTGGCATTGTCATGTAGTAGTTAAGGTAACAGTGTTCAACACAACATCAAACCACATGTAGAGACATTGTCTCTGACTCACAATAGACAGAAAGACTGTAAGATATTGATAATATGCTGCTATATGAAGATGAGCTTGTTGATGTAGAAATATATACTAATTAATGGACTAATTAGCAGAATGATTATTGTGATTAGCAGAGCTAATGGATATGTTTACTATGTCGTGGCAATTATGGCGGCATTATTAGGCAGCTCAATTGCAATATTTTAGTTGGTCGTCAAAGAGACATTTTCTCCTTGCTTTATCTTGCTCTACAGAACTGTCAGATCACGTCTGATAGAACCTCTCCACAGGAGCTCAGTGGGTGTCAGTGTCTTGTGTACAAAGAATAAATGTGTGCTGACATGACGTCTAAGTGAAGGACACACCATTTCATGACCACAGAGCATCTATGTCTTACACAGTGGGTTACCTGGTAAGCTCCTGTGTGTGTGTGTTTCCTGTAGGGCTGGCTGTGTGAGCTGCTGCGTTGGAAAGAGGATCCCAGTCCAGAGAACCGAACCCTGTGGGAGAACCTATGCATGATCCGCCGGTTCTTCAGCTTGTCCCAGACTGAACGTGATGCCATCTACGAACAGGAGAGCATCAACACGACAGTACAGCAGCACTGCTCTGACAGGCTTACGCTGCTCAGCAGTGACAACACACTGGTAAGCCTACATAAACAGGAGAAACACAACATTATTAGACATAAAACCTTTTGTCATTTGGTGTTTTAAACTACAAGATTTAAATTGAAGTGATTTACATATAACAATAATATTATTTTTTTATCAGAAATTTAAAAAAGCATCACATTGAAATGCCAAAGATGTCACAAAAAAGGATGACTACCACATTAAGTAATAACATTACATTTGTTATTTTTCCTTCATTTCCATAGTTTGTGCATTGATGGTTTGATTGTAGCACAAATTCAACAGAATAAACATGCAAAAAAAACCTGTAGTGTATCCTGATTTGTGGAAGGACACAGTGTGTGTACAGATACAACAACTTCAGACCTTTATCTCTTCTGTAGATGTGGTGCAGAGTATTCATCACACAGTCAATGTCACAGTCAGTTCAAAATGACTGAAAGCCCCACATGTGTTTGCTCTCAGTCATTATGTGAGAGCAATTCTAATATAATAACAGCAATCCTGTAATTTATAGCTTCAGAGTTTCCTTTGACAGACAGTAGCAATCTAAAACGAATACAGCACATTTCATAAAGCAGTGACACTTATTCTTTAACAACTACTGTTTCTACATTTTAAGATCATTTAATGGTTAAAACATATCTAGACTCGTCCCTTATTTTTAAGACTCATCACTTCAAATGTTACAAATACATTTCCATCTAGACTTTACTTAGTGTTGTATGCCATTAAAATAGTAGCCTGTAATATCAACATGAACACCAGGAATGTTATGGACATTGCTGTTATGTGGAATGCACAGTAACCATTCGGTTATCAGGGTGCTCCAAGTATGGTTTCTTACTCTAATTACTTCTAACTTCTTTCTCTCATTAGTATCAACGCCACTCTCCACTGCCACAGCAACACCATCTTCAACCCCATCAACCATTGCAGCCCGAGACAGGACCTCACCTATCTCCACGGCAACCATGCACTGCATCACCAGCTGAATCTGAGGCCGGGGGCAACTGGGGGCACTTGAGAGTACGTTTGCAGGGCAGAGGCAGCAGCAGTGGTGAGAGAGTGGACAGTAAGGATTGGGTTGAGGGGGGAAGAGGGGATAGGGGGAGTTTGGGTGGAGACTGGGGTTCTACTGGCATGGTGATAGACAAGAGTACAGAAAGCAAGGAGCGGGAGAGAGATGGAGATGAGGGTGAGGAAGGCATTAATGAAAGCAATGGAGACAGTAAAGAGCTCAAGTTTAAGGAGAAGCTCTCTGTGATGTGGCCCGGTGTGAAGGATGAGGACCAAGCAAGGGTTGGGGTTTGTGCAGAGGCAGATAATGAGGTCAAAGCAAGAGATGAGGTTACAGGTGAGGGGTTAAAAGTGTCCCATGAAGCTCTGGGTATCCTGCAGAGCTTCATCCAGGACGTTGGCCTCAACCCAGACGAGGAAGCAGTCCACACCCTTTCAGCTCAGCTGGGCCTGCCCAGACACACCATCCGCAGCTTCTTCAACAGCCAGGAGCATGGGCATGGTCAAGACCAGTATCAACACCAGAGCCAGATCCAAAAACATATGCGAGAAAACCAGCATGGCGACACAGACCCAAACCAGTCACAGGAAGTCAAAACTACTGAGGAACAAGAGCAGGAAGATAATGCAAAGGCTGAAACAGAAGAACATGAGGAGGAGGAGGCAGAGGAGGAGGAGGAGGAGGAGGAGAAGGAGGAGACGGGGAGAAATGACTTGAGCGAGATGACTATTTTGAAAGAGTTGGAAGTTGGCACTCAAACAATTCCCCATATGAAGGAAGAGCGGGACAGCTACATCTAGCACAAACCGCAACACATTCAACATAGGTTGAAAATGAAATGCTGTGGAAAGACTAATTCTATCTGTTTATACCACAGAAGGATGCACATATTCAAAACCAGAGACCTACATTATAAACTGTCCTGTGATTTGAGGTTCCCTAATGCACTTGAGACAGAAAGTAACTGTGACTATATGTACAGATAATGTTATTATACATGGCTTCTGTGTAGATACTGCAAAGAGCCTCAGATTACATATCACTGTTGAATAACTGTAGTTGACTGATCTAAAGTTCCAGAAATGTTCATGCCAGAAATGCCTTGTAGAAAGTGGCACTGCCCGTCTGTTTTTATATGATCCGTATCTCCGTTGTTTATATTTAAACTAGGAGTGATTTTGTGTTATGAATCAGATTTTAACAGTCATTTAAAAGTTTTCTTCAGGAGTCTATCTTTGATTTCTTTACATTGTTCTTGTCCATATTTGTCTGTAAAATGTAATGTTTCTTTTTTTAAATTAAACGCGTCCAAGAGAAAAGTCACTCACTATTTACATGGTGGAGTCATAAGTCATTTAATGAACTTTGAGGACCAAAATCATAGTTATTTGGAAACAATGAGAGTTGAATTTGTGAATGATATATAACAAGTGGAATGAATCCTATTTTAAGTGACGGGGCATGCTGTGCAGTTTTTACTGCAGGGCTATTTAAATCAATTCATCAAACAATGAGTGAAAAACCAAACTGATCACTGTGGGCGTATCTTAATTGTTCATTCTTGTTCCTATTTTCCAACTTTATTCACAATATTAAAAGTTAAGCTCTAATTTGCGTCTGAGCACATTATAGTTTACACACAGTATTTCTGTTGTTGCATGAATTTGTAAATCTGTCTCAAAAAATGCTGTAAGTGTTACTTTTACACATCTTGTGGTTGTCGTATTTAACAGATTTTTCACCGTATGGAACAGAAACAGGCAAGAATATGAGGAAGTATTATGACAGCATCTCTTAAAAGTTTGCTTTTTGTTCTCCTTTTACACTTCAGACGGAGCGAGCTGTGCAGAACTGAGTGCACAATGTTCTTCATGTGTTTTCATGAAAGAAAGACGAAGAAGGTGTTGAAGATGATGAGTGAAGTACATTCTGTATGTACATGAAATATTGAAACAAAATGACAGCTCTTTCATTTGTAAAACTGAAGACTTTCAATCATAATTGTATTTTTTGCATTACTTCAATCTGTTCTAGCCATCTGATCTTTCACTAGATTTTTTTTCACAGAGTCTGAGTACAATTAATAAAGATTTATGTGTTTTACATGTGAGACTGGACCAATAACTTTTATATATTTAAAAAAAAACAAATAAATTGACATCTGTTTTTGACAAGACACAAAAATGTTCCTGAAAAACACCAAACCGTCAAACTGAAAGTGGACACACTTTACCCATACAGACAGCTACACATGATGTTTCTCTCCATGTAACTCAGGTTTTAAGACCTCATGACAGAGGCTTAGATAGCTGCGAGGGCACTGTGCTATTTCTGCTTCCTGAAGGAATAAAAAGATGGTTGTTTTTGTCTTTTAAACTCTACAAACGGGTCCTGAGTAGCATAACAGAAGCAGATGATATTTGCACCTTTAAAATACTCAGTTAGGATGTGTGAGACACATACAGACTTGGATTGATTCTCATTGAAACAAATGGAGAAGTAAAAAAAGAGACGAGGTTCATTTATCAGCCTACTATTTTAAGACCTGCTAAAGATCTAAATCGGTGGTTTCGATGTTCACTGTCTGTGTTGGCGCCATACTGTTATGGTTTCCTCTAATGTGACTTGTAAATTGGTGTCATTGTTTCTAGCCATCAGACAATATTCTTCTGTGCTGGTCACCAGAGCTCTCTGTACCAGTGGATCTGCGTCTCTCTCCGATCACATGCCCGTCAGCGCTGCCACTGTGTTCTATATTCTGTCTCTTTTCTTTTCTATCTGTTCTTTTTTGTTCTTGAACTGATATTTCTGTCTGTGTTTGCGCCCCCCCCCCCCCCCCCCCCCCCCCCCTTTCCGTTTGCCCCCGACTCTCATCTGTGTCTCCTCGGGACTTTTCACATTGCTGCTCACATACTATACTCAGACAGTGCAACATTCAAGCCCCATTTGGTCAGAATAGCTTCATAGAGTAATTCAATAAAGCAGTGCTCTTTTCTGTCATCTGTTTCCATGACGATACCTTAGTCAGGGCCAACGAGAGGCCATGAAAGCCTCATCATCAGTAATATTAGCTATAATAATGATGATAATGGCGCTCTTGAAATGCCATGCCTGTGATGATGACGATGGTAATGGTGATGATGATCATTACGACTGCTTTGTGTTAACCCCCACCACTGCACAAATACACACACCCGCACACACACACTGCCAGTGCACACATTTGACTCATTAATGCTATTTAAAGTCACCACAGACTCTTGCTTTTCCCCATCATGACCGTCATGCTGCTTTGGTTTAGTTTGTTTTTGTGTTGTTGGTTTGAAGCACTTTGTGATGAAGGTGTTAATTAAAAGCACTCTCACAGATAAACCTGACTTGTCTGACCTCAAAAATTGCTGTAATTAAGTCTCCATAAAACTATCCTAATTAACCCTCATGTTGTATAGGCCCTTCTGTATTCTTTATTCGTGATGTGTTTTATTTCTCCATGGTGGGGTGGTGTCCAGCACAACCTAAGCTTAATGCAGTAAGATTAGCATCACTATTCCATCTTTTTGACCATCCATATTGTTTATATTCTTCTTTTAAATCTGTTATTGCTTTTTTAGATGCACATGAGAGGGACAGCAAAAAAAGATAAGCACAGGGCTATACAGTAGACTGCAGGGGAAATGCATCATTCTCGCAATAAAGCCCAAATAGGACTATTTTGGCAAAGATCATAGTGTAGTTTGTAGTATGAGAGTCTGTGGATATTTCCTGTGTGCCAAGTGGGTAGCTATGATGATCAATTATTGGAAATATCACCAACTCCCTAGGCCGCTGTATATTTCTGTAGCAAATGCTGCTATAAACATACATCCGAGAGTTTAAATTTGACAAGGAAGTGCAATTTAATTATGGCCTACACAAGAAAAGTTACACATTTTTTCACAGACACAGATAGTCCCATGTGATAATTTCCAGAAAGCTTGGTGGAATAACTGGACGAAGTACCAGATTCTTTAATTACGTAAAAGTTAAATAGTGTATAACAGACAAATATTATCAACAGAATTTAGTGAAAGAGGCACTCTAGCAATTTAGTATTACACTTCCATAAAGTTGGGGGCACTTAAAAGACACAGATAAAAAGAAAATGAAAAATTGTTCCAGCAGAGGCCACGACATCCTGACTGTTGGTCCATATTATGGGTTAAACTCTTCCATAGGATTCTACATTTCCCATAATGTAACTCAAAAGCTTTCAATAGACCTTCCTTGTCTGGTTTATGCCATAACTTCATTTCAATCCGCCTATTCTCTTTTGCACATTTTTAAGCGAAATCACCAGAAATGAGAAAAGTTGAAATATCACAAACAAAACGTTAATCCGCTTGGCTGATATGGGAACATTGGTGTAGTAATAAAAATGAAATACCTCGAACACTTAGTGAATAAATTATGACATGTACATGAAGCATGTAACTCGAATATCATTGAAAAAGCATTTGGTTGGTGCTCTCTTAATTACATCATCTACTGTAGTAGCACCCTCTTCTTCTGCAATGGTTTAATGGCACCTGACAGGATAATTAGCACCACCAACTCATAATCTCGCTCTTTGCAGCCAACTCATAATATTTGCATAATAGCAGTGGAAAGAAACAATTAATTTGCATTTTCTTTAGCAGATTTTCTGGAAATTCAGTTAAAATTTGAAGTACATTTGGATGGAAACTTGACTCCTGTCTTTCAAACCCCATGGATGGCCCCATTTTGCAGGGCTTAAACTATCAAACTATCCAAAAGTTGTGTAAAAGGGTAGAGGAAGTTAATATGATGTGAGAGGAATTCACATGCTCAAAAAACAATAAACAAGGACTGATTGAAAAAAATTATCAAAATCAAGTTTAAAAAATGTTTAAAAAGAACTTACTTATAACAAATATAAATTGGATGATCAGAAAAAAACAACTTTGGCATATGCAAACAGAGTTCATAACATGTAAGTTGTTTTTGTTGTTGTTGTTTGGTGTTATCTTTTGAGGTCAAATATCATGTGTTGTTAAAGAGTAGCCATTATATAAGCTGTAGCTTCAACTTGCAGAAATATTTTAAATTGTGTCATTGTGTTGCTCGTCAACTTTAGCATTAGAGTATGCCTCCTTTTTATTTTGTATGTATGCATGTGTGTATTGTATATGTATATGACCAAATTGCTTCTGTTATTGATTGCAGACAGAAATAATATTTAAATGTCAAAGTACAGTAGCCTAAATCCTCATAAAACACAAAAATAAGCTGTATAAACATAGAACCCAAAGCCATTTGGGGGCATTTCATACCTACCTGCAGGCTGCTGCATCGTCAGCCTCTCCTGTCACGTGACCAGTCAGCTGGTCTTCAGCACATCCGCCTGACCTGCTACTGTTTACAAACCACCAACATTTCCGAAACAGCATAATGAGGAGCCGTGCATGACCGGGGACAGGTATCGGAATCAAAGTTTATGGATTATCATGTGCCACTACGGACACTTATATTAACCTGTGTGAGTATTTGTGTGTGTGAGAGTGTTTGTCTGCAGGAGCTGCGCGTGTCGGAAGTCGGGACAGGCCCGTGCGTCGGCTCGGTTACAACTTGCTAACTAACAACCAGGCTACCGTCACATTAGCTTTGCCAGCTTTCACGTCCGTCTGCGGTCACTTTAGGGCAGCTGTCACAGCTCCAACTTGTCGTTGTTAAGCTTATCTGAACGAGTTTAGACCTCTGTTAGCGTCGCTTAGCCGACACTCGGTCAAAGCTAGCTGTAGTTTGGCGTCTTGCCCTGCCTGCGCAATAATAATCCCAGCTGCTCTCACCATCCGTGGTGCATCATAGACAATCACAGCGTTTCATGTCAAATTATACATACATTGCTTTGTTTTTGGTATGATTGTTATATGAAAGGTGTAGGTTGTGTTGTCTTTACAGCAGGTTTACTAGGGTGGTGGGCTTTAAACCTATCATTTTTCTCGGGCTGGGCCAGCCTTCCTGACAGATTTAGTGATGGGTTCAGGGCAGTGCAGCTCTCACTGCATGCCTTGAACACTTTTAATGCGGTTTCACACTCATCTCCACACGGTCAAGAACCATTTCAGTGTGAAAATATGGGTTAGGGTACAAGTACAAGTCTGAGTGTCTGAAGGGGTAGCTTGGACTAGAAACTCTGAGATTAGAAAAGAAGACTTGGACTGTGTTGTTGGCCCTTATTAACTAAAAGCCATCTAACTAAAACCTAACCTTTAGCCTTAATTTCACATGACTGTAATGATTGGAAAAGTTAGGGGAAATGGGTTGTCTTTTTTTTTTCCTACTCGCTGAACATGCTGTTCTCACAAACCACTGAGTTTTCTTGGATGTTTAAAACGTTTCTTCTTCCTTGTTCTTGCACCACAGCTCTTTCTCTAGTGCAGTTTTCTCAACTTTCTAGGTTCCACCTTGGGCTGGGCAATGTGGACAAAATCAAATGTGATGAAATGTTTGACCAAATACCTTTATTGATACTGCAACAATATTGTAGGGTTGACTATTTGTGCTTTCACAAAATGTTTACACAATGAGATTTTTGATAATCATCAGTAATGTGGACATAATGACTAACTGGGAAAAGACAAATAATAGAAAAACTAGAACAGTCTGGTGAGTTCAGAAAATCAGATCACTTTACTGTAATACTTTAAAGCCAGGAGAAGACAACACTTATGACATATCACAATATTACATTATCTAAAATCTAAGACAATATCTAGCCTTATATCACCATATCAATATAATATCAATATGTCCCTTCAGCACTAGTTGAATAGGTCAGAGAATAATGTCAGCCTAGATATGTCAGGACTGGTTTTAAGAAGCTAGTCTTCCTTTATTGCCACAATAATGGAAGCTTTATTGTGGCAATGACAATAAAGCTTCCTTGAATCCTTGAATCCTTGAATCCTTGAATGAAGAGGTTAAATTGTCCTCGAAGTCACAAGGATAAAAAGAAAAAAAAACCCAAGAGGAAATTAAGGTATTTTTTTTCCCCCCTCCTCTTTTATGCCGCCGATCATCTTGACAGAGACACACAGACAGAGAGATATCTGTCATGTTTCATCTCTAGTCGTGTATATGGTAATTAAATCAGTCAGGACCCAGCAAGTTCATGGTATTTGCCAAGGTTAAGGTCCTAAGCATGTTCCCAGCCTCTTGTGGAGCATGTGACTGTAAAGGTCCCTGGGCTCTTGCTGTGTGCTGAAGTAGAGACATGTGAGTTTGTTTAGCTGGCTGTTTCACTTTGACTAAACTTCAGACTGTGGCTGCCACTGACAGCTCCTCTCATCGCTGTTTGCTGGGCCCTTTGTGAATATTCATCCTCTGAAGAGTCACTGTACTGTTTCTTTTTCTGAATTTATTTGACATCAGACGACTCTAGCCATCGTAGAGCTGGAATGAAGCCTTAAAAAAAAAAAAAAAAAACGTGTCTAGACTTATGTTATAAAGGATGGAAATGAGGCTGCACCCTGTTCATTTGAGAGGAACTGCTGTTGTGATTCAGTCAGATGTCTCTAACTAGAAATTCTGCAAGCACAGGCAGCAAAATGTTTAATACAATTGACTAATCTGGGTTTAGTTTCAGAATAGTTTAGCCTTTATGCCTTTTAGGCCCATAAGCTCGTAACAGGAAGAAGGTTGTCTTTGTGTTTTCATGTCACATCAACATGAACATGGGATCTTTAGCATGTGGTCATCCAGCCAATATACTGCCACATTGTGCACTTTGACAAAGAGCTGAAATGAATTTTAATTTTGGCTATGGTACTGAGGTGAGCCCAGAGCTTCTTTAAGTATCAGCTGATCTGTGGCTCTGAAATATTTTCATGACACTAAGGAATGTGATGCTGCAGCTTTAATCCAGTGGAAAAACAAAGAAGTAGAGGAAAGTTTTAGGCTCCGTTCCAGTGATATTTATGGGCTCTTTCAGGTTGAGTTTAAAGGGGAAATGTTGTGCATTACACGTTCATCAGGATCATTGAAGGAACAGGTTCCGAGCCCGACAGTTTGACTTGAATTGTGTGCTTCACACTGCTAAATTATTGGCACTGCTTGAGGCGATCCCTTTGAACTGAAAAAGAAAGCGGTCAAGAAGTCTTAATGTATGTAACAAGATACTGTAGTGACTGCGATTTGATTTTTACTTCATGGCTGCTGCTGTTGTTGTAAATCCCAGGAACAGATCTTCTACCTCAGAACAGATGGACGCGGCCTTATTTGTCTGTTGATTTATTTATAAATTTCATTATGTATTGATTTGATTATTTCATGAAAGATCCGTGTTTTGAATTATTGAGGCGTCTCCAGGTGCAGCAGGTTGAATTATGCAGGAGCTAATTTGCGTTGATTATTATGTAGTAAAGTTGGGGAATGTCATTTCACGTTCCAGTCCGGGTGGGGGGGGGGTCTAAGAGAAGAGTGGCTTCAGGCAAGACTGAGCTAACATAGCCAGGCCTCGAGTCTTCCGTTGCCCGCATCATCTTTCACTCACACACAAAGGCTCGCACAGACACACAAAACGAGTGTCCTCAAAGCACAATAGATCTGTAAAGGCCTCTTTAGAAAGTTAGGAATGACTTTTTTTTGGTATTTTTGGAAGGAAGGGACAAAGCAATTGATATGTTTGAGAGCCTGTGAGGGAAAAGTGTGCCTCAAAATATCTTCTGACACTGACAGTTTTCAGTCTAATAGTGATACTATGAATTCATATTCAATTAATTATTATTTTTATAATCACCCAGGATACTTTATACATCTTCCATACCAATCTTTTAAAGAAAAACTAATAAAACACAAAATAATTGGAGATACCTATTCACAACATTCTTCTCTCTTCTTCTATGGTCTTTCCCCATAGTTGTGGATTAGTTATTTAATGGGATAATGTCCTTTTTTATGAGAGAGGGGAGAAAAAGCCCATAGACTTAAGGAGAGCATTAGTCTTGGAGGAGAACAGATGTTTCCTAAGAAAACAGGCACATACATTATGCATATATTAAATTATTTCTATTTTGATAGCGTGTTGCTGATTTATTGAGCGGTGTTCCATTCACATGGTTAATAGGTTTAAGATATGCCTTTGTTGTGTTATTTCCACAATTAATAAAGCGAAAGAAAACATAATGCTCTGTGGAAGCACGCTATTCTGTAGGCCTGTGTATTAGGCTAACCATATTCATAAACGTGGAATAATCCCAAGCCGGATAAAGAATGGAGGCAGAATTGGTTAACCTAGATTGCAGCATCTCACAGAGAAAGTGAAACTTTTTCTCAGAGCTGCAATGGCCTGGCAGAGAGGAGAGGAGCTGGCTCATGGTTTACCTGGAGAGGATGTTCATGTTATTGTAATTTTTCTAATGTTTTGTCGTGTTTATTTTGAACGTTTTTTACATTTTTGGTATGTAAGCAAATAATTTTCACTCACAATGGACATGTTTGGACTATTACAATATAGATTTGTTTTAATGAAACTTGCTTTGTCTGCCACCTCAACTGGACCATTTCTTGACAATAATTATAAATGATCATATTTACCTTCCAACAGTTGGTATGTCTGATCTAATTAGGGATACAATAATTTGCATGATCTATCTGATATTTTTAAAATTAATTTATTAATGGTTTATTCTAGCTACAATGACTAGGCAATTACAAAACTATTAGACTCAATTAATTGTTTTGAGTCATTTGTTTTAGAAGAGATGCTAAAATTCAGTTGTGATACTAAACTGAATATCTTTGGGTTGTGGACTTTTGATGAGGACAAAACAAGACGGTTTAGCTTGCATCTTGGGTTTTGGGAAACAGTGATTACATTTTTTCACCATTTCCTGACTTTTTATAGACCAGACAATTTATCAATTAATTGAAAAAATGATCAGCACATTAATCAGTAATGAAAATAATCATTGGGAGGGGAGAACATTGCAATTTCTCACAGGCTCAAGGCTAGAAATCAGATAAAAGCATTAAAGGCCTATGTTGATTAATAAACAACTTAAACAATTAACCAATTATCAATTGTTGCAGACGAATGTTTTAGTCTCCTCGCTGCCGCTGGCTAACTTAAATGACATTTGTCCTGATTAATTACAGTGTAATCTGGCCTTCTGGCCTGGACTGTAAGCTCTTTGATTGGTTGAATGTTTTCTGTGATGTCACTGGTTTCTTTAGCTGTTATCCATGCCATTGTAATTGATTCAGACTACTTATTGAAAGCAAAAGTACATTAAGATGTAAGAAAGTTTCATAATGATGGTAGATGGATACATTCAATAGATCTCCTACATTGAACCCTAAATTAACTGATATTATATCAGTAATAGTACTAATATTAGTAAAGCCTAAATTAAGAATTATGTAAAATTATAAGATATATGCGACTTTCTTACTTGTATGTAATTGTCTATTTATTAATTTTGTCTTAATTGTAGATTTGTCTGATTATGTGATTTTTATACATTTTTCCAATTGTGAACATGCAACCTTATCTAAGTGTAAACATAGTTGACCTAATACACAACACATATATGTATATATATGTGTGTGTATATATATTGCACTGTATGAGGAACAACACAGTCTTAATTTTTAATATTTAATATTACTTTATTTACTGTAGTATCCCTGAATAATTTCAGACACACATTTCATACTGTCTTATGTGTCATGTGAGGACCAGATTGTTGACATCAAAATATATAATTAATGCATTAATTTGCCTACTTAATGACCTAATTAGCATTACTGCTTATGTTTAATATATCACAGAGAGCATGGCGGGACATCAGGCAGCTCAAGTGCTTCTTGTTAATTTAAGCCATTCTTCACTTACTGTAATCAGTGTCAGTGTTTTTATTTTGTGCAGCAAAGTTGTGTTAAATGCAAAAGGTGAATAAACTGTGGCTGTGATCATCATAATACAAATAGCTGCAAGTGTAACCAAAGCTGACAGTTATGTCTTCTGAAGAGTATTTTTTTGAATTGAAATATCATGTCTTCATAAGTTCTATTTTGTTATGATGTTGTACAGTGTATTTGATGTCAACATTTTAAAAGTTTATCTTTCACTTCCTTCTTGGTGCATCCTTCAGTGGCGATTAACATGCCTTTACTAACACCACATCATTTTTTTGGCCCTCTAATAGCAGTTTTATTTATTTCTCCTCACGCTGAGGGTGTTAAGTTTCATTACTGGCTCTTCTTCCTCTTGCAGAAACATCCTCTTCTTCTGAGTCTTGGCTGAGGAGAATTACAAGGCTGTGACAGTAAGTAGTGAGAGAAAACTTTTCAAGAGTGTTTATCGTTAGTTAGAAAGTATTGCTCACACCGCCCTCAATGGAGAGGTCCGAAGTTGCGGTCAGCTAGAGAACAACTCAGCAGGGTAGATACATGTCAGCACAGTCTATGATCAAAGGTCAGTGTCCCTATCCTGTTCATATGCAACTCTTTGTGCTTTATCACTGGGACTTAGGGAGTTCAAAAGTCATATCAATAACATGATATGAGATACCCAAAGTTTGACTTATGGTTTCTGGTAGTCTGTAGCTGCTCTGCTCTGCTAACCTGTGATGGTGATTCTATTTGTTTTAGTTGTTGCTTCACTCTCTTCAGGTCCGGCTGGGTCGCCGTCATGCAGCACCCCAACTTTGAGACCCGCCACCCGCTCCAGACGGACGAGCAGCAGGAGACGGGCTTCGACCCGCTCCACAATTTCAACAAGAACCGCAGCAGTACGTCAACTCTCGGTGCTGGCTGTCACACACTAGATCAAACACCACACTTACACTACCTACATATAAGTGCTTCTCTCATGTTGGGAATGCTCTTTTGTTTACAGTTTTAAAGAACCAGGCTGTAGATATTTCTTTAAGTCACTTCATAACCTCTTAATCCCCTTCCAGAGATAATGGAGGCCTGAAGAGAGACTCTTACCTGTAGTGGGGGCGTAGAGCAGAAGAGACAGTCACATTAAGTACAGATGAAGAGATATAATAAAAAGGAAATTTGGAGCTGACTGTGAAGTGTGAGTCACAGACGTGGCTGGCGACGCCCCCGGGCCGAGGGTGTATTTATGTTTACGACTGCGTATGTGAGAGAGGGAGAAAATGTTGGGGGCTGGCATGTCGTGGAACTGATGAATATTCATAATGAGTGTCCCCGTGGAATGATCTACTCCTGTAATTAATGTTGATAGACAGCTCTCCGACTTGAGTGCGTGTTTACCTGCAGGACAGATTAGACTTATTACTGGCAATAAAGAGGAAGAGGAGAATGGTGCTTTACTGTGTGTCGTCACTTTGCCTGCTTCTGGTCTTTTTTTTTATGCTCTCCTGCATGGTTAGAAAAAGAGCCCAAACACATTCGAGGAGTCATTTGGAAGCAATAAAAGGGCCAGTTCCTTATTACGGTAGTTGTCAAAGGTTATGTTTTTGTGTATGGCCCCACATTTATAAGCTTTAAAATGATTGATCTCTAGCTTTACTCCCTAGCTGTTGTTGTTCACGTCTCCCCCTTGTGGTTGTGCCTGTGTTTGTTTCTAACAGGAGGATCTCTTGACAGCAGTGGTTACTCACAGTCTCAGTCAACCTTCCTCTCATATAGGTGAGTGTTTGCAGTATTTTCTTGTGTCGGCGTACCATAAACTCCTGGCCAGACTCACCACTCAGTTTATTGCCGGATGACACATTAGATGGAACACTGTGCCCAATTTGGGGTGAGAAGCTCATAAATCTCCTTGTCCTCTGCCTTCTCTCCCCCCCTCCCCTTGTGCAGGAAAGAATGGGACGACTTGTTCCTCAACAGTAATTACCTGGCCAGGATCCGGCAGGCAGGCATCAACGGTCGACTGAGGAGCAGCCGCTTTCGGAGCGTATGCTGGAAGGTAACTGCCAAACGGATCAAGCAGTCCTATCGAGTTTTATTAGAGTGGCTTTGGCAATTTCCCTGCTTCAGAAAACACTGCAGTTTCTGGCAGCTTGCAGGCCTTGTTGTGGTGGTGAATCTGTGTGCAGTTTGGAAACAATGACCAGAGTTTAGAGAGTTTTCTGCATATTCATGAGTTGTGAGAGGAGAGCTCTTGTTAAGATAGCACGCACTAACCTGTGTCCTGGGTGTCTGCAGTTGTATTTGGAGGCTCTTCCAGAAGACAAGAGTCAGTGGATCAACAAGACCAAGGAGCTCCGAGCCCAGTATGAGAAGATTAAAGAAACGGTGAGAGGGCCTCTCTGTGGCCAATTTCCTCACAGTGATGACAAACAGTCAGACATACAAATTGCAGAGGCTTCTTTTCTTTTTGCTGACTTAAATAATCTCCTCAGTTGTTTTTCCAGATACGTCAGAATATTATTTATATTTTAGTTTTCCACAACCACAGACGTTTTATAGATTTTAGATCTTATGACTGCCTATTTTTTGCAGTAGTTACTTGATATCTGAAGTCACAATGTGATCATGCATTTTTAGCGGTGCAGCCCTTGAGGAATTAACTGAGATCACCGATCTGTGAACAACCAGAATTTACAGCTGTGCGTTTATTTTGTTTTTGTTTGTTTTTTGTTTTTTTTATTGTCACAGCACATCACGAACCCTCGCAAGGCTGCAGGCCAGCAGGACCTGGTGGTCAACAACCCGCTGTCACAGGATGAGGGGGTGTGTGTGTGTGTGTGTGTGTGTGTGTGTGTGTGTGTGTGTGTGTGTGTGTGTGTGTGTGTGTGTGTGTGTGTGTGTGTGTGTGTGTGTGTGTGTGTGTGTGTGTGTGTGTGTGTGTGTGTGTGTGTGTGTGTGTGTGTGTGTGTGTGTGTGTGTGTGTGTGTGTGTGTGTGTGTGTGTGTGTGTGTGTGTGTGTGATTTATTCTCAGTCTGTCTTTCAGTCAGCTTCAGTTCATATTTTCATGTAAAATATGACTCTGTGTCATTGCAATAATTATAGACTGTTTCAGTGATTCATTGTTGATTCATTAACAGATTGAATTATAAAGCCATTGAATTAATGTTGAATTAGGCAATTGATAAAATATTTAAAATATCTAGAAATTACTAAGAAAGTCTCAGAAAGCCACACTAAGGATAACACAAAGCCAAACCGGAGCTCTTATTAGCCAGGTGAAGAAATTGGTAATATTGCTAATAATTTCCTATGAAATTTCTTAGGGCGCCTCCTGAAAGTAAAATAGATTATTAATACATTTGCAATTTACTGCAAATGTAACTTAGAATGTCTTTTAATCATTGCACGGCAGATCAGCTGCAAAACAAGATGCTAAAACTGCTTATAAATAAACTCAGAAAATACAAATACTTACACAAAATGCTGCTGAATTACACCAAAGAGTCTGTTCCCTTAAGTAATTATCAGATTATCAGATGACAACAGGGCTGCAAAGTTGAGTTAGGTAGTCTATTGTTAAAAAACATTTTGATCCATCTATCTGTTGTTGATGGATTGATTCATGTATTAATTCATTCACTGTTTATAATTTCTGTGGCGCCACCGCTGCCCCTCTGCCAACCAAATTCCCCGGTTTCCTGATTCTGACTCATATTCTTATGGATGTGTTGTAATGTTTCCTCTCCTGTCCAGAGCCTGTGGAACAAGTTCTTCCAGGATAAAGAGCTGAAGGGGATGATCAAACAAGATGTGTTGAGAACGTCAGTATCACTATCGGACTAGTTGTTTATTTGCTTTATTTTATTGTCTATATTAAACACCCTAAAGTCTTCTGTTGTCTACGTAAAGTGAATTCCTCCTTTCATTGTTTCTATTTCCTTAAGGTTCCCTGAGATTCGTTACTTCCAAGACGAGGACGTGAGGACCAAGCTGACGGACATCCTCTTCTGTTATGCCCGAGAAAATGAACAATTACTTTATAAACAGGTACAGGCTTTCTTGCAGAGCAATAATGTTGATAGTCTAGTCTGTGTGTGTGTGTCTGTGTGTGTGCCCGTGTGTGTGCAGGCTTTTCAGTGGCCAGTCAGCTCGGACTCAAGAACAAAATGCCTTTTTAACCTAATCATTATCAGTGTCTGTAACAGGTGCCAGCAAGTGAATAGGCGGCTAGTACAGCTTTTTTGCAAACTCAAAGTGACACATGGCTGGGCAGTGGCTAACAATATCTAAATTAAATCTGTCATCCCATATTAGAAACCTCGTGCATCACTATTAAAGAAAGACTGACCACAAATGAACCATATTTTCTCTCTGCCCTCTTACACCCCCTCTACCTCTGTCTCAACCCCTCTGTCTGTAGGGTATGCACGAGTTACTGGCTCCCATAGTGTTTGTGCTGCACTGTGACCATCAAGCCTTCCAGCATGCCAGCGAGACTGCCAGCCCCAGGTCAGTTCTTACAGTACTCCCTGTGAATCTGTATCTGTCACCTTTTACACGTGTCTCTGCTTCTCTAGATAAAATATTTCTGCATTTATTACGGATACGGACTAAAGCATCTCTCTTTTTCCATAGTGAGGAGATGAAGTGTCTGTTGAACCCACTGTTCCTTGAGCATGATGCCTAGTGAGTACACTCTTATTATTGTACATTACTTTTCATATATTGTGAATAGTCTATTTCTATCTCTGTGTGTCCCTTCTTTGCTTTCTCATTCTTTTGTTTCTTTCTCCACTCATGTACAAACACACCTCTCTTGTCTATAGTGCATTGTTCTCCCAGCTGATGGACACAGCAGAACCATGGTTCTCCAGCTTTGAGAGGGAAGTGAGGAGGGTGAGTTTGATCAGCTTGTGCTGACATGAAGAAGAAAACTGAACTATAGAATATATTTGGTATGCTGATGTAAGGCTACTGATGTTAGTTCTAAGCTGGAATAAAGAAAAAAGAAAGAAAGTAATTCAGACACTTGAAAAACTTCAACAAATGTGCTAAATGTGTGTCATACAGCGCAAATTGATGTTTATATAATGATACGTTAATTACATAATGATCTCCTACTCCAGGGAAAAGAAGAGATGCTGACCAGCATCCCATTTGCTCGGCCCCAGGACGCAGGACCATCTGTTGCCATAGTGACCAAAGTCAACCGCATCCAGGACCAGTTGGTGAAGAAGCATGACGTGGAGCTGCACATGCACGTCAACCGGCTGGAGATCGCCCCACAAATCTATGGCATGTCAGTATATACAGCTTCAGTTCAGCACGGCCGCACCTGTTCTTGACCGTCACAGTTACCTTGTTTTTTTGATTGTGTCTTTGTGATTGTGCCCCCTCAGCCGGTGGGTACGTCTGCTGTTTGGCCGCGAGTTTCCACTTCAGGACCTACTGGTGGTGTGGGACGCACTGTTTGCTGACAGCATCACTCTGGACCTGGTGGACTACATCTTTGTGGCCATGCTGCTCTATATCCGAGATGCCCGTACGCTCCATTTATTACTGAAATAATCCAATAAAGCCATGTGTTTTCTTTGCAGCATGTGATTTCATGAGGCACACTTAACTGGAAGAATGTGATTTACTTCACCTCATTTAATCAGATGGAGTCATATTGCTTTAAATAGAATATAGTAGATCACACACACAAGCAAGATGGGGGTTTAAGCTCTAATGTTGGCGAGCATTGTCACTGCTCGAGTGTCTTTTAGTAAGACACTGAATCCCTGCTGTTGTACAGCAGATGCTATGGAGCCAAATGTAAGAGCCAAATCTTTTCTATCAGTCTGCATATTCAGCTGCGTTATTTTGAAAAGAAGACAAATAATCAAAGAAAGTAATTTTGACGCACAGCTGTTGTTGGTCTGTTGTCGCCTGGGATTTTTCCTAGCAGGCGGTGTTGTTCTAATGTTGTTGTTTTATTTTTCATTTTTTAATTTATTTTTGCACAAGCTCGTCCAATCATGTTTAAAATGGTTATAGTGCACTCTCTCATTCTGAGGTTATTTTGACTGCATTTGTTCATCTATCTGTTTCAGTCATTGCAAGTAACTTCCAGACCTGCCTGGGCCTGTTAATGCACTACCCTCCAATAGGAGACATCAACGCTCTGCTGCAGAAGGCTCTGTTCCTCCGAGATCCCAAAGTAAGGAAACAAACACACTAGCATAGTTATCAAAAATCGATTTTGCAGTTCATGGCGAGTTTCTTAGTCAGTCACGCAGTTCATTGACATTGGTTGTGGGTGTTATATATTTTTTCACACTCTTTGCCAGAAGGTCTCAATGTGGTTTAAGTACTTTCATTATGTCGAACCGGTCACGAGTCAAAATGGAGAAGAGAAAGGGAAAATTTGAAACAAACAGGTGAATCTTCCTGGAGCCTAAATTTGAGTTGAAAGTATCTGCTCCTCCTCCTTTAATTCAGTACTCAGAGCAAAGGAGCTACCGTGCTAATGATTATGCTCTTTGCAGAGGAAGGAAAAGATTAGCAGAAGTGAAACATTCACACACACACACACACACACACACACACACACACACACACACACACACAAACACACACACACACACACACACAGAGCAGTGGGCTGAAATCCTTCAACAACTGTCATGTAGAATAGACCAAAACCCTCTGCAACTTTATTGCTATGTGAAAAAAGTACTTAAGTGTTAAAAGTGAAATTAAAATTAGAAGCAAACGTTTCAGTTCCTCAGACTTCAGTGGTTCCAGTCATTGTTTATGAGGGTGTTTACTGTAAATATACAAGGCACAGGTGCAATAGATGAACCAGTCAGTTCTGTCAAAAAGAATGAGGAAGTTGTGTACATGTGTATATCATACAGTGTACACATGCTTGACATTTACGTATAATGAAATGTATGTTACAGATGATAACAGATCACCCTGTGACATGGAAATAGTACTAGAGTAAGTTTGGGACAGTCACAGATCATTAATCTTACACATAATGCCTATAATATGCACACATGCCTAAATAACTAATTTTGCAAGATTACTTTAAAAAATCAAATTACAGCTTCCTATAAAAATATTTTTACAAGAATGAAGAAAATGTGGGAAAGCGGGAAATCCTCTGCTTGTGTATATTTAGAGGAAACAAGATAAGTTAAGATGTTTATTGAGACTCAGTCACAAAAAATATATCCATTTACTCCCCTGTTTTATGATGTGTCTCTTAGGAGACTGGACCCTATCTTATTAATTATCAGTTAAGCTTCATTTGAAGTTTTGGAAGTGAGATGATTTCAGGTCCCTGCAGGCGATTACACTCCATGCTCAGTGATGTGGCCTTCGAGTTGGTGACAAGTATGAAGTGTTTATTAGTTTAATGTTGATTGTAAAGGGATAAAAATTATTCTTGACATCGTTCACAAGTAAGTAAAACCTTCAGGTGTCTTAAATTTGAACACCACTGTTGCATAACTACACATTTAGAATAAGATTTCCTACTGGATTTTCAATGGACTTGAGCTTTGCAAATTATACCTCTTGCTACAAATTGCATGTACAAGTTTATGGTTTCATTTTCAATATCTTCACATCTAATATAAGTTTTTTTTTTTTTTTTTTTTTTTTTTTTTAATATCATGACCATTTTTTAAGGCTTTGAGACCTCTGTTTTGCTAGACTTTTAGTAGACAACAACCACATTAAACATCAAACATTAAACATTAAAACATTGTAAATGAGTATAACTGTCCAGTGTAATAAAGGAAAATCCCTGTGCTAGGTCTGAATGTGAAAACACTTAAGTTCCTGAAAATGTAACTGCCAAATTGTAGTGCTTGCTTCCTATTGCAGTAATCATCATTTGTAATCTTTGACGATTTGAACACCAACTGTAAAACAGTGAGAGTGAAAACAGGACGAAGTTTTGACACCTTATAACTTCCGCTGTCTTGGTTGATGTGAATATATATACTACATTTCATAGTAATCATGCACATGCAATTCTGTCTCTTTTCCTAGCACACACTCTCACTCATTTGGAGGCTCTGTCACTTTATCGTGAGTGTGAGTGTGAGTGTGAGAGAGAGAGAGAGAGAGAGAGAGAGAGAGAGAGAGAGAGAGAGAGAGAGAGAGAGAGAGAGAGAGAGAGAGAGAGAGAGAGAGAGAGAGAGAGAGAGAGAGAGAGAGAGAGAGAGAGAGAGAGAGAGAGAGAGAGAGAGAGAGAGAGAGAGAGAGAGAGAGAGAGAGATAGAGAGAGAGACTGACTTTTAATCTAAAAGTAGCCACTCTTTGACTTGAGTTAACACCTAACTGTTCAGTTACAAATAATTCAAACTCACTGACCCACACACCCGACCTCTCCACACTCCTGTCCACTTCTCTCCTGGGATAAAAATCCTGGAAGGTGCTGATCCAAAGTGACAGCGTTGGCCCCAGGTGTACGACCATGTCACCCCATGTCCACATCACGGTTACACCTGGGGGGAAGGGGCAGAAAACAGGCTTGTTGCTCATAAGTACTGAATCAGAAAAGTCAAGGCACACATATTTCCTTGGTTACGTAGTCATGCGTGCACACAGATACAAAATGCACTGGTTGATGTGTTCGCTCACACTGCTGTGACTTTTTTCGGACTGATTTTGCTATATAAAAACGGTTTAATCTGTCCCATTTCTTGTAGAACAATCCACGACCTGTAAACTACCAGTTTCAGCAGAACCTGGATTACTACAAAACAAGGGGAGCTGATCTGATGACAAAACACGGTAAAAGACACAGACACACACACACACACACACACACAGAGAGCTATCCTTCCTTTTAACACTCACACACCCTCTGTAGACTTATAACGTGGCTGTGAAAAGTTATAGTTGCTTCACAGATCATGATTAGCTCCTACAACACAATCCACTTGTCCAGCATTCATCCATATGTTCCAACCACACAGACACACAGACCAAAATATGACTAAATGTACTGCTTACAGTGCTTTCAGAGACTTTTATTGAGATGTGCAACCACCACAATGAAATGAATGGCTTTTATTCTTTTCATTTCAAAGTGAAGCAACAATACTGAAATAGTTCAGATTCATTTTGTTCTTGTTAGCACATTCAAGAACAGAACACTCTGACATTCAGGACATGAATACAACACAACGCATTTCTTCCTACATGAGGCAATTCATTTACAGTTTTCATTTTTTCATAATGTTCCATATTTGCTTGTTGTTTGTCCTCTGGGATCAGTTTTTATGACTGGAGAGCAGCTCAGCGGTGTTACTCTCAAATCTCAGCTGTCTGAGAGTCCTTTAATGCATAGATTAATGTCTGCTTATAATATTGTTAGCATGCCACTATAGCAAATATAAATGTGCTGAATTCTTTACTGTGATTACCTGTCTCAAGTAAGTTTCTATGCTCTGTGGGGAAAATAATAGATAAACCAATGGCTGCCTAGAAGGTAAGAAATTAGTCTAAACACTAAAAGAGCAGCAGTGACAAAGTATCAACGATTTGTATTAAGATTTTTTTTAAAACAGCATGCTTTTTCCTTCATTGTCAATTTAACTCCATCATTATGTCTTTCCTGTCATTGCAGCTCGGGCTCCAGTGTAAAAACGGCTCCCCTCAACATCAACAAAGTCTCCAGCAGCCTGCTGAGCTTCGGCAGGAAGCTCATTGCTCCAGCCATTTCGGGTGGTTCCAGCGGCATCTCACCAATCAACAGTGAGGTACACTCCTCCTCCTCCTCCTCGTCTTCCACCTCTCCTGCCTCAGCCCCTGCGCCTATCCTGAGTCACCCACTTGCTGAGCCTCCATCAGGCCAGGCGCCACTGCAGAGCCAGAGCCAGAGCCAGCACTACCGCCTGCTCAAGTCTGAGAGCATGCCTGTTCATCTCAGCAAAGGTGCGTGCCAGGACACACACACACACACACACACACACAAAAAGAAAACAGCTCCAGAATTGTTTCAGGACAGCTTCCTATTTAGCGACTATTCATTTGTGCATTTTTGTTGGCAGTTATGTAACTGGTGAATTAGCTGCATGTAGGTTATGTGAATGTCTGCATCCGCTGTATGGTGTGGGTGTGGCAGCATCAGCTTTGACTCTCCTGTCTGTTAGATGTAGTTTCAGGTGGAGTGTCTCAGGTCTCTCTCCCAGCCCAGACTCACACTGACACAGAAGGTAACTGCTACCATGGCAACTGCTTGTGTGACGCCCCCTCGTCCCTCTGCGATTCTGTCGCTGTCCGTGCATGTCTAAGTACCAAGTGTGACAATTACTGGTTGATGATCTGTTTCTAGAATATTACAGTAAACAGTTGTGTCCTCTGCTTGTAATAGTGAATACTGACCAGCAGAGGGAGATCACAGCCAGCCACATGAGTAGTACAAGTGTCAAGGATGTGTTGTGACATCTGTTGTCAGTATTGCTTTGAACATGTACCTAAGAGTAAGCTCTCCTGTGTTTGTGCTTTTCTTGTATCTCTGTGGCCACAGAGTTTGTTTATTGTGTGTCATGTTTTTTTTGCCAGTTTGTCTGTATTCTCTGCGCTGACAAAGAAAAATGCAAAGAAAATGGATTTCATGCCTGTCTTCTATGGAGCCTGGAATAATTATAGACTCAGAGTTTTTAATTATAATCAGTTAATAAATAAATAGATACAAATAAAAGGCTATTGGAAATAGATTTATTGAATTTGCATTTAAATGATGGATTAATGAACCGTAGCAGCAGCTCTTGATTGGTCTGAATCTGCAGATGACTACCTCCAACTCATAACAGGTGGCCAGTCAGAGCTCCCTCTGTTGTGCGGTGGGTTGGACGTTCATATTAATTATCAGCAGACACATACGCTCATGCATCTTTAAATTTAGGAAAGCAAAATTTAAATTAAAGCAATCTAAATGGAAATTGTTGAAACTGAAAATTAAAAGCAGGAGCTAAAACAATTGTGTGACAATTGTGTTGTGCAATTTAGGAAATGGAATAACAAATACTAAAAGTCAGAACATTTTTTTTTAATTCAAATATTAATTAATAATTAAAAGAGTGAATAGGTATATATAATTATTGTTGGAAAATATAATTGACTTTTTTTAAATGAATCATTTAAATGCATATGCAATTAATCAATCAATCAGTAAAAGCTTTTTATAGTATTTTATGCCAGTACTTAATAGTATTTCTGTAATTAAGTATTCCAGTGCAGGCTTCATATTATTGCTATTCTTGCTCTTAATATAGATTGTAGATATTTGGAAGAAAAAAGAAAAAAAAACCTTAAAGATCCCCTCCAGACTGATTTAAGTATGAGTAATTATTTGTGTCTCGTGACTTTTCCACAAAAAGTTTTTCATCTACTCTTCCTCCTCCTTGAAAAATACAGAATATGTCAATATGCAGATGTATTTCATCCTAAAAGTGTAACTTGGTTGCTTACTGATCTACTTCTGGCTCCCAGACTAGTTGTGATGTCACAAATCATGCTAATTCATACATGTCAGATTTTAGATAAACTCAGATTTAAGGAGAACACAGAAAAATGTGCCCCTATAGCAAATGACAGGATTCACCTGTAAGGTGTTTTTTACTTGCCCTATTCAGATTGTTTTATATATTAGTGATTGTCAATTACTACAAAGACTAAAGTCAATTGTCACGTTTAATCTGTATTTAAGTAAATGAAACAGAACAAGGAAACAGTGTCATAGATTGAAGCAACAAATATTCTTGCATATTGAGAATGGTACGACCCATCACCTCTATTTCACTGAACGCTAAATTCTTTTTGATTAGCCCACTTTCTTTCAAATGATGGAGTCTCCCTAACCTGATGGCAAATACATTTTGTAGACTAATTTCTTCCACTCCAAGCTTCCTGATTTCCCTCATTCAGTGTTTCTCCTTCTCAAGAGTATTTATAACAGTGAAAAATTACCTGCTCCACTGATTTTTCTATGTGACACAGTTCACATAATCTTGAGTGATGCTTGTTTCATGCATCACATTACTGGCCTACTCAAGTTTTCATTGGCCAACAGCACATGCTTATATTCTCCAGTGTCTGCAAGGGGAGGGGGCTATGCTGTGTGTCATTATTTATGATACAACGATTTACAAAAAAAATGATGCACATACATCAGTCTGCACAGTGAAGCTGAAACACATATTCAGTTTTAAGGGATATATTGTACTTATTTATATGAGTGTGCCTTTTTTCTTAAGCCTTCTAAAACAATAAAAATATTTAGCTTTAAGGGTAATTTTCAACCTTGGAAAAAAAACATTTCTCCAGAAACAGCCAGTAATTTGTATTTTGTGTTGAGCATTATTTTCGCCAACAGCAGCATTGTTGTTAAAAGTACATAAAGGGGCAAGGTCATAGATTTTCAATTATGGTTCGCCTTCTTTAACATTTTGCCTTCTCTCTGGCGCCTCTCTATCTCTCTCTCTCTCTGTACCTTTTGCAGGCCAAAGCTCCAGAACAGTAAGTTCCTCTCCCAGCATAGAAAGCTTCTCTGGTGGGCGTGGTCAGGCCACTGCCTCTCCACCCCTCCCCCCATCCAGAGGGAGTGATGTCAGCACTTCATCACCTCCCCTTTCCGCCACCAAGAAGGAGTCCTTCTTCAACATCACTCGCTCACGTTCCCACAGCAAGACCATGGGCAAGAAAGAGGCGGTGAGCTCTTCAACCTGCTGTCTGTTTCCCATAGTTTTCACTTCTAATGCTCAGTCTCTCATTGTCTACATGTCTTTGTACTTTTCTTACACTCTCTACATGTTGCTGTCTCCAGTTTCATCAACCCTAAACCCTCTTATATGGGTGTCCTACCTATTTTTGTTCCTTTAGTGCTTTTATTGTCTTAAGTCTGACACATTTCTCTGTGTGTGCGTGCGTTGGTGTACTATCAGCAGGAGGAGGACCTGGAAGCCCAGGTGTCTTTCCTGCAGGGTCAGATCAACGACCTGGAGGCTATGAGCAAATACTGTGCCAAGATGATGAACAACCACATCTGTAAGTTCATCTGCTAAAAGTGCACACCGGCACTTGATCGTTTTCAGCCTCTGAAGCAGTAGCCAGTTCAAATGCTACAAACCCTGGACATGTTCCCTATTATTAAAATAGAGTAAGAATAAGTTTCATTTCAGGTTTGTCTACCATGACAATGCTTTTAAAGTGAAAAAATGTGCACTTACTTTTGATGTAAAAAAAAAAAAAACAATTCTCCATTTGGGACAGTTTATCATTTTATGGCAAGTGGGAAATGATTTTGGACACATTGTCACAAGTTATTTCACTTATTTGTTCAATCAGGTTGAGAATTTCCCTTTTTTCAGATTCAGATTCAGATCTCTTTTTTTTTTTAGAAGACTGGATCATTGACTGACTAGTTATTCTGTCTCTAGGTAAAATCCAGGAAGTGATTCTCGAGGAACATTTGAAGAAAGAAGATGAGGTCTTGGTTTCACTGGCAGGACTCAAACAGGTGAGTGTGTGAACATGGAAGTGAGCGTACATAAATGTGTGTGATACTCTCTTTGCATGGGGTCTATTTTGTATTTTGTGCGTTTCTGTAATGTCCCCCTGTGGCCCACTTTGATCCTGTCAGATTAAAGACATCCTGAAGGGGGCACTGCGCTTCAACCAAAGCCTGCTGGAGGCTGAAGAGAACGAGGAGATCACCATCGCTGACGATCACTACACCTTGACAGCGGCTGCGGAAAATGCTCTGAGTTCCAACAGTCACCACGGTGACGACCAGCAGCCAGGCGACAGCAGACCGAGTCGAGACTCCGACCTCGACGGGAGCGTGAGCACGGATGAGAAAGAAGAGGAGGAGCAGGCGATGACCCCCCCTGAGCAACAGGCTAGTAGTTGATTAATTTTACACTGAGTCAGCAGCTATGTTGGTATTAACCACAGTTTAATATTCCATTCAGGCAGGATTAATTTTCGATTGTTTTGTTTGATTGTTTGACCTTGTTCATCTAGTATTCAATGTATTTAATCCCATCATTTTCATCCCAACAAAATGTAACCAGTGTCAAAAACTGATCCGGTTTTTATAGCAGAATCGTGTTCTTTGCAGGATTAGACCATGTGACACTAAAGCTGTCCCACTAGAAATGAATCAATCCCATGATGATGCTGCATAATGCTTAATGACGTGCTTCCTGGAGTCTGAGTTCTGTTGCATTTCAACGTGTTGAGAATCTTTGACAAAAAGGACAAAAATCACGCTCAAGCCTTTCATTCAGCTAAAACATTATCTTGTGCACAGGTGGCATCTTCTCTCGGCTCCGAGGGTAAGAACTGGGACGACTACATCCTTGTATCCCAGGAAGAAGACCTGCAGGCTGCCGAGGGAGCAGGAGGAGGAGGAGGAGGAGGAGGAGGAGGAGAAGAAGGAGAAGAAGCTGAAGAAGGTGGAGTAGGAAGGGCTGCAGCCGAGCACACCCCTCCGATCAGGCGAGGCCGCGGCATGGTGCGAATGGAGCCTGAGGGTGCGGCAGGGACCTTCCACGACCCCCTGATGGCCGGCCCCACCTCCGGCTCCTCCAGCCCAGACGAGGGCTCCACCAACAGCAAGGACTCTGACTTCACCATCGTCAATCCAAATGACCTGTGAACCACCCCTTCTTTGTTCCCCTCCTCTTCTTATACCTGTATCGTATCCCATTCAGAGGGTGTGATAAAAGAAAACTGACTCGGGATTAGAGGATGTGGGGCTGGGGTTTGCAGTTTTTGGTGAAGCTGCTGTCGGCTAAAAAATTGCACATGTGGACTATGACACTTTGGCTCATCAAAGAGAGCCAGCAAGTCACCGAAACCTTGTACTCTGTCTCTTTAACTGTCATCTGTGCCACTTCAGTCCTGTCTGAACTGATGCTGTATACTATCTCATCTACCTAATGCCTGTCTCCCTATTACGTTTGGGCCTACCGCAGGCACCAACCTCCTCACCTGTCACTCATGATGTTTAACTGTAGCGCCCTGCTCCACAGAGAGAGGGCGCCATCGAACTGCTTACCCTGTCACTACAAGATTACTCTGAAGAGTTGGACCTCAAACTGCAATTCAATTTATGGAGGGGGGGGGGACTCTCTCTCCCTCCTCTTGAGCTTACTGTGCTGATTTGGGAATGTGATGCTCTGCTTCTTCTGAATGTGGAGATTTGGCCATACCTCTCTACCTGTGTCATGTCTGTCTCTGTTTGTCCTTTACAGGGGAAGCTGTCTTCTCTGATACTCATAGGAAAGAAGGATGATTGTCCCTCTGTCAGTTGTCAAGGGCAGCTTTCTCCTCTCCCCATCCTAAACCAGTGCCTCTGACCATTACTCTTTAACTCAACCAAACAAAACCTGAATCTGTGATCTTATTCCTTTTTTTGTTAGATTTTTTTTTTTTTTAAAGAAAATATTTTAACCCTTTCCTGGATAAAAATGATTAAATTATGGAGTAAGTCTTTTTTTTTTTTTTTTTTTAATTCCAATGTGGACATTTTTAAAGTGGTAATTGACAGTTTTCATTTCTCACATCAGAACT
The DNA here is from genome assembly GCF_963691925.1 of Scomber scombrus. Lineage (NCBI taxonomy): Eukaryota > Metazoa > Chordata > Actinopteri > Scombriformes > Scombridae > Scomber > Scomber scombrus. The sequence continues at coordinate 18,475,810 of NC_084985.1, forward strand.
GAGTTTCTCTCGTGTGGAGACCATGTAAAGCAGTGCGCACAAAGAATGTCCCTCTAGCTGCCCATTCAGCATAATTAACTCTAGACCAATAAAACGACATTGCTCTTGCTACGCAATGAAGTCATTGTGTTTGTTTGGGAAATGCTGTGTGGACCTTTTTATACAACGATGTACACTTCGGCTTGCTTTGCAGAATCTGGGCTGCACTGCTGATCTGCATTCATATAGTCAATTTACAATATTACAGATAGTGCCACTGTTAAAGAAAATGTTGGGAAGTTATGAAAACATTCTCACCACAATATCCATTAAAGAGCTGTTCTGGAGCTTTCTATCATATCATGGTCCTTTTGCAGCAGATGGAAGTTTGCCCAGGTGTAATGAAGCTGTAGACGTTAATATTTCAAGCCAACATGGATGAGAAGTTCTGAAAGTGCTCAGGAAAAAAGGAAATTAAAACATTTACAGCTGACAACTGAGCAAATTCCAGTCCTTCTGGTAAAGGTCATGTGATATGATTGAAAGCCCCAAAACAGATGCTTAATTGACTTTGTGGTGAGATTTTTTAAGTTGAAGCCATTGACTATAAGCTAAGAAGTGCAACAATTTTCGATCAAATAATTAGCAATCCTGCTACAACCCTGTGAGCATTGCAGCCATACAGTAGGGGCTTCAGAATTGAAGATTACTCCACAGATTATTTTAATGATAAATATTCAATAAAAGAATCTAAGAAAAATACTTGGAACAATTGAATCAAAAGATACTCTGTTTATCATTACATAAGACAAAGAACAAGACAACTGAGAGGCATAAACCAAAGTAACCAAATATTTCTATTTTTGCTTTTAAAAAAAACGATAATAAAAAAGTAGTTGTTCTGTCAACTAATTAAAACAATTATTGTCAATACGTTTTGACTACTACTATAAATGGAAGTTAATTAGTGGCTTTCATCTGTTGCACTTAACTGCCCCATAGCTTTGTTTTGCCCCAGCTGGCATCTCTGCTGTAGTAATGAACTTGTGTCACATGTCAGTCTGAATGAATGCACATCAAAGTTAAAGCACGCACACATAAACGTCACTCATTTAAAAATGAATTTATTTCCATCGTGATTTATTAGGAAGGTGATCATGAACTCTTTTTTACAGAGCTGAACAGGTTGAGCCTCATCTACTGCACCGATACGTGTGACTGGAATGTTTTCACTCAAGATAAATAACTTATGTAAAATATTCTTTAACAGCAAAAGGATAGAATTACATAATAAAATACTGTACAGTGTTTTGCACACAAAGTAAGCACTGTCAACATAACAGCATTTTGTTCTCTAGAGGCAGACATTTAAAGTTCTGGAGTCGAGCATTACAGCGGGTAACAGTGCACACAGGCTTCAAGAAGATACAAAAATATATAATACTGTACGTGAGACAACAGTAGTGAGAGATGTGGCATGATGAAGGACCTCAAGGTGACTTGATCAAGAGGAGAAAACCAGGACACAAATAATTCATAGAAGCTGGACAGACATACAGTACGGGAGCTGCACTGGGTCATGAAAAAAACATCTAAAACATCCACAAACGTTAGCTTTTCCAATGGAAATGATCAAAAAAGTGTGTCTTTTTTTAATGCGCAGGCACCGCGACCTGATTTTAAATTGAACCCTTCCTTGATATTGCTTGATCATAGCTTTAAGCAACACAAGCTGCTATCATGTGGACGTGGCAGTTTTTCAAGGAAATTTGAAGCTTTTGAATATCTTATGGTTAAAGTTTAAATCATCCTAGAAAGTGCTCGAAAGATGACAAGACTCACCTCCAACCTCAAAAACATTGCACATACTGTAAGAAGAGGTTAGTAGACATTTGGTGTATTTACAGTTTAATACAGTACGAACAAACTGCACCTTGGTTTCACATCTCACTACATTCATCTTCCCAGAATCTTTTAACTTCTGCTTCCTCTCAGCAGCAACGTTTGCATTTGGCTGCGTTTTGAAGACTTTTACATTCATCAACTCTTCTGTACTCAAAAAACACCTTACTTGCTATACCATGTTGGAAAAGTTTGATAACATCTGGAGAGTTTGTCACAGCAGCTACGATGGCAATTTGGTCACGTCCTCCTTCATTCACTTGCTATACCGTGGTTCCTCTAACACTTGGTGTGGGTTTGTCGTCCTGGCCTCTTCGTGTCTGGGAGCGTACTCTTCTCACTCCTACACCTTCTTTGCTGAGGTTTCCAGTCAGAGCGGCATCATGGACCTGCTTCATGTTCTCCTGGACTTCAGCCTTGGCACGTTTCAGCAGGTCAGCCTGGCCCTGGATGTGAGGAAAGTGAAGAGGAAAGGGGAAATCAGGAGAGAATTAAAGAGTAACAGAGGGAGGGCGGGAGATTGGAAACAGAGCAAAAGGATGAGCAACCAGCTGGAGGCCAAAACACAGTCTAATGGTCCGCCCCAGAGGCTGTTTGGGTTTTTGAGAGCGTATGAGTGTGTGTGTTACTGACCTTAAGGATGGTGATGTTCCAGCTGAAACTCTCCAGCGCTCGGCTGACTTTGCGACCTTTCAGCCCCTCCTTTGCCGCCAGGCTCTGCAGCTTCTCATGAAACTCCATGGCTATAGCCGAAAACACAGCCACAGCAAGTTTAGAGGACAGTTCTTTGCACTTTATGAAAAAAAATTCAAAGATCAAAGCTGTGAAGGAATACGCTGCGTACAGAGTAGGACGTGATGAGTTTGTAGTAATAAAAAGTAAATATCGCAACAGACAGCATGGCATTCAATAATGTCCGTGGTTCTTTCTGCCCAAAGTCCTTGACCCAATCAGTCCTAGGATGTTGCTCTTTTAATATCACTGCACCTAGTCATTCTTTCTTTCATACCTGCTATTGTAGCTACGACCCATGAACTGCCCATCACACTAGTACCAGCTGAGAGTTTCCATTATCCACCTGCTGGCTTTAATCTACCACCACCAGCATTTGCAGACAGCAGGTGATCCTGTCCTATCTCCTGTCTTCATACAGGTCTACCCAGTGGTGGAAAGTACATTTTCTCAAGTGATTTAGTTAAGTGCAATTTTGAGGTACTTATCGTGAGCATTTCCATTTTCTGTTACATTACACTTCCATTCAACAATATTTTAGAGGTAAATACTGTTCTTTTTACACCATTACATCTTAAGATTGTATAAGCTTATGAAATACAGATGAAACAAATGATATCCAACCTTTTTGTGTTGTGATCCCTGATCTACTTCACCCTTGTTACATTTCAGATGTTTATGAGTTGTAAGCACTTCCAGCAGAGAGTGATTTTCTCTCAAAAGCTTTGGTTTTATTTAAATAACTGTGTGAGGCCAAAAGAATTAAAACTGTCTGATATTTCACAAATAAATGCAAAGCTCTGAAAGTCCAAACGGTGAGTGCACATTTGTGTAGTAGGGCTTTGTTTTTCCTCTTTCCTACCTCGTCAATCATCTTACCAAATCAGTACCAGTAAATGGTCAGTTTTGGTCCAGTCCTCCAAAATCTGTGTGGTCTTAGCTGTACTGTAAGCAGCAGATTTCACAGAGATAAAGAGAGAGAGAGAGGGAAACAAAGTATGAGCAATGAAAAATGCAAAGGAATGATGCAAAGTGGATGGAAAATCTGACAGATGAAAAAAGATACAGAGAGAGAAAGAAAGACGGCATCATAGAAGTCAGGCCGCTGGCTAGTTAGAGTGTGTGCAATGAGTTGTGTGGCGTGTCTGGCTTCCTCTGGCCGCCCCGGGCCACTGTCCCACTGTTGCCATGGAAACGTGGAAGTGGGTTAACATGGGGCACAAATCACTGTGAGCCATAAACGAGAGCCCAGACTTTAAACATGCGAAGTTGTGGACCACACACACACGTGTGCAGAAGAGTAAATAGATTGGACACAAGTAAAATTAATCAATTCTTCACACATAATCCGTCTTTGTCACCAAATGTCTGCAAGCATGGACACACACCTGCACACACACGTTGTAACTGCTCCACATTCACACACACCTACAGAAGTTGCTTGAATAATAACCTTTACTGCACGGTTGCTAGGCAACTTGAAGCCTACGTGCCAGAGTAGTGTGTGTATGTGTGTGCTTCCATTTCTCTGTTAAACCAAACGAAGCCAATGGAGGAAACGTTATTTCCAAGCCAATACTGGGACAGTGTGCATGCATAGACAAACACACACATATACAGGGTTTTGACCCAGAGGCCAAAATAATCCACGGGTCCAGCAAAAACTGGGGTAAGCAGGAAGTGCATCACTTTCACTTCCTGTCCTCTATCTGAACTGTGAGGTGTTGGGACAGGAAAAGGGAAAACTGACAGATCCAACTTCCAGACTGAAGTCATAAGGAACATCCAGGATAGGAGCATCTGAGGGAGTGTTAAGTCTGTTATGTACATACAGATGTGAAACATAGTCTCACCACTACAAAGGCTAGAACCGTGGAGAAGGAAAAGCTACTCAACATGATGTTCTTAAAAGGCAGATTGACCCACACAGGAATACAGGATACACACAGTGAGTCTGTATCAGCGCTGGCTGGATATTGAGTGGGCTGTTGTGCCCCATTTAACAGCATCTGCATTCATTAATGTTTCTGAACTCATTATTTATTATTCTTTTTTTGTCATCCATCTGTTTGAAGGACTTTAGAAACAGACTGACTGCCCCTCAGTTCAGCCTCTGTCTGAAACAGGCTGTTTTACCTCCTGTCTCTGTTCTGACTGGTTAACTTTTGGAAATAGTCCCACTGCAGTCTTGTGCCAGCTCCAGAGATCCAGCGGATACAAAAACAAACAGTAGTAGTATGATTTCACTTCTTTTTCTAGTTCTTTACCCGAAATGGAAAATTCCTGAGTGTATCTGTACATGTTTGAGTCTGATCTGAAATATGTGAGCAGACAACACAAACAATCCATGCAACAACCTTAGCTGCCATTTGTGGGCATATGCGAACAATCTGATTTCATCACAAAGTGGAAGTAGCTGTAACATTGCAAACAAACCTTGTATTGCCTAGCATATTGTCCTGTCAACTAAATATTGATACCAGTATCTGCCAGGCTCTAACACCTACTTCTT